>NC_072766.1:41883348-42031465 GCF_022539595.1 Amphiprion ocellaris | reverse complement strand
TCTGGTCTCTACAGGATTAAACAGGAAGAGGCTCCACCTGGTGGAACATCCAGGTACTGCAGCTGATCTCTGATGCATTTACTGACATCATGTAGAGAATACACAGCTGTGTGTTCTATAATACAATGTAAAGGGACGGTTAAAGCTCTAAGAACAGAGATGTTACCACAGTCTTGGTGCCGCAGCCGCTCAGTGAGATGCTGGCCGTCAGGTGAGTGCTGTTGTAGCTGACCGGACAGGTAGGACTGTTGAGCTGCAGCTCGGCCAGATTAATATTGCTGAGGGAGGTGACGGGCAGCACCAGGGTCATCTCCGACTTCCCACACTTCAGCTCTGCAGCCACACAGCAGCACAGCATTAATAAATGAGGATTTTACCTCCACACATCATCAGAAGACGTACCACCGACCTGTTCCTGAGGGCAGCACCTTCATCTCCCCTGGAAAAGGGAACACAAAGGAGACTTTTAGGAGTTTTAGCTCCACTGAGAGCTGCAGCTGCACATAACTATCATTCTTATGACATCTGAAGGTCTAAAGTCTTACTTTGGTACAACCACACACAGCGGGGCTCCGACTGCAAACTGGAAAGACAAGAAGTGCAGATCAGACGACTTCCAGAGCTAAATATATGCTAATGTAGTGGTGCTGAAGGTACAACAAGTACCTCACAGCTTAAAGTTATGCTTTACTGCAGATTTTGTACTCCAATACAAACAAATACACATATACTTTATCAGTTAGAAAGGTAGAACATTGTAGTACACGACACCAACACTGGTACTAATGACTGGTAACGTACTTACCTTAAATATTACATAATAAACAAAGGATAACATCATATTATCACATTCTGGAAGTATCTTTTTATACAGACTTCACTGTACTGTAAAAATTACTATAAGACACAATAGGAGTGCTAAAAATTGTAAGAATATCGTTATTAGATAAAATGAGATTACTGTAAGATACTTTAAGATTAAAGTACAATTACTATAACATTAGAAGACACAAAAATATTACTGTAAAATTACTATATATACTACTATAATACACCAATAAGATTGGAACAAGATACTGCAAGATATTACTATAAGATACTTTCAGATTATCTTAGGATACTGTAAGATTATTAAAAGATACTACAAGATTACTATCAGATACCATAATATTACTATAAGATACTGTACGATTACTAAAATATTAATAAGACACTATAAGATTACTGTAAAATTACTATAAGTTTACTGTAAGATTACTGCAAGATTAGAATAAGATTACAATTAGATTACTCTAAGATTACTGTAAGATTACTACAAGATTACTATAAAAGATTAATATGAGTTTACTGTGAGATAACTATTCAATAAAACACTATGATATAAATAAGGGGCTGCACAGTGGTGTAGTGGTTAGCACCATCGCCTTGCAGCTAGAAGATCCCTGGTTCACGTCCCGGCTTTCCCGGGATCTTTCTGCATGGAGTTTGCATGTTCTCCCTGTGCATGCGTGGGTTTTCTCCGGGTACTCCGGCTTCCTCCCACAGTCCAAAAATATGCTGAGGTTAATTGATCATTCTAAATTGCCCGTAGGTGTGAATGTGAGAGTGATTGTTTGTCTCTGTATGTAGCCCTGTGACAGACTGGTGACCTGTCTAGGGTGTCCCCTGCCTTCACCTGAGTCAGCTGGGATAGACTCCAGCCCCCCCCATGACCCTAGTGAGGATTAAGCGGTGTATAGATAATGGATGGATGGATATAAATAAGATGCATAACCATTTTTAACACAGAAAACCTGGTTCTAATTCCTAGTTTATACCAAGAAAGTCAGGATTTTCCTGTAACCAAATTAAAAATGCCGTTTCAACTTTACAGATTTTTATTTGTAAACTCTTAAACAGTCAGTGTAGTTGGTGTTTCTAGTTGGTTCTGTAGTTGGTATATTAAAGCAGTAGATCTAACGAAGAAGCTCCAGACCTGTTGGTGTTTGCTACAAAGCAGATTGGCAGCAGTCGAGCCAGTTGGTTCTCAGATCGAGTCCAGGAGACCGTCAGGGCAGCCAGAGGACCGACCGAGGTGAGGTCGGTCCGGTAGAGTTCTGGAGGACCGACCACCGCTACCTCTGAAACACTGAAGATACACAGAAAAACCTTTACAATTTACACTTTATTAGCTGTAAACATTCTCTTCACGTCTCTGTAAACCATCTCATATCCAGATCCAACCACCATGAAGATAAGAGAACATCATAAACTAAACATTAAGACCAACAGAGAAGCTGAAAGTACTTTTCAGAAACTCCTTTCTGCAAGTAAATGGAGTGTAGATCCAAAGTTTTCTTTTAGAGCAGCGTTGAATAGTCAAAATATGGAACATTTATTAAGCAAAAATCAGCCTCATATGTTGTTGAATTCTAACATGAAAACAACATTAAGCAGCTTGTAACTCTGCATATATAACACCAGTATCTAGACCTCTATGAACATCTAGACCTCTATGAACATCTAGACCTCTACGAACATCTAGACCTCTACGAACATCTAGACCTCTACGAACACCTAGACCTCTACGAACACCTAGACCTCTACGAACATCTAGACCTCTACGAACACCTAGACCTCTACGAACATCTAGACCTCTACGAACATCTAGACCTCTACGAACATCTAGACCTCTATGAACACCTAGACCTCTATGAACATCTAGACCTCTATGAACACCAACATGTAGACCTCTATGAACATCTAGACCTCTATGAACACCTAGACCTCTATGAACATCTAGACCTCTATGAACATCTAGACCTCTATGAACACCAACATCTAGACCTCTATGAACACCAACATCTAGACCTCTATGAACATCTAGACCTCTATGAACATCTAGACCTCTATGAACATCTAGACCTCTATGAACACCAGGTTCTGGTTCCTACCAATGAGTCCACATCAACATTTAGTCTAAATATCTAAAAACTGGAACCTTGTCTGGTCAAACTTGAACACATCAGATTCTACTGATGTTAGAGCCTCAACAGTTGGAGAAATGTCAACCAAAGACATTTAGGTACATGCATTTTAGTAGAAATATGGATCTATCCATATGTATATACACTTTCTGGTGACACTACACCTTTTATATCTCAATACGTTTTGCACTTTTTTGCATTTTCAAAGACCAATAATTAAAACTGGATCCATTCAACCATTCTGATCTGATGGAAACTATTCTGTGTCCAAGATAACTTGAAGTTTGCCCAAAATAACTCAGAAACTGTCCACAGTGAGTCAAAAAATTGGCCAAAATGATGGAAAATGTGCCAAAAAAAAGACTCAAAAAATGGCCCAAGTAACCTGAACTGGCAGGAAATGTCAATACGTCCATATATATATATATATATATATATATATATATATATATATATATATATATATATATATATATATATATATATATATATATAGTACTTTTTACCATTTTCAAGCAACGATGATTAAAATTCTGCCCTCTCCTGGAGCCATTTAATGATTTAGATCTACTATAAACTATTCTGTCTCTATTCTCACCACATTTCATGGCTGTTGAAGTTAAATTTCTGGAGATATTGAACATTTAAAGAGGTTTCACAAGTTTTTATCAGGTTTAAAAACATGAAATTCTCAAAATCTAGCCAAAATATTTTACAGAACTTAAGTTTGCTCCAGGAATAGCAAAAAAGTAAACAAGATCTGAGTCAGAACAGCAGTACTGTTATCTGAAATGATAGTCATGTATGTAAAACACTCCACATGAGCTGAGCTTTGTATCACGTATGAATGATTGTGCGTCACGGCTAACAGGTGCAGTCCCACTCCAGTAATTATAGCATCTATTAGCTGACACGCTGCTTTGTGTTCAGCTCAGGTACACTCTGCTTCTCATTCCACTGTGAGACTTTCAGAGAATGTCCTTTTGTGTCGGCAGATGCCCAATGACAGTTTTACCCAGAGCAGTTTTCCATGACATAAGTCTGTGCAACAAGCTGAGTTAGCTTGTTAGCCCGTTAGCTAAACACTCTGAACCAGTCAGAGAAAGTGAACCAGAAGCATAAATTTCACCTCTTAAAAAAACAGAATAGCTTTATTTTTTTTGTATTTTTTGTCTTATTGATGGCTGGAGGTCATTTAGCCTCAAAGAAGTCTTTGTCATGGTGCCTGTTGCTCAATAAAGTTTTCCACCTAAAGGATAAACAGTCTTTAAATCCAATAAATGTGGAGAATGTGATGTCAAGTCATCCTTAAAAAGATGGAGGTATGCTCCCAACTTCAAGAAATGAAGACTGTCTGAACCAGTCAGGACTTTACTGCAGGTAAAGTGAACCAGAAGTGTAAATTTTACACCTTAAACACCAGAATAGTTTCATTTTAACGTCTTATTGATGGCTGGAGGTCATTAAGCGTCACAGAAGTCTTTGTCATGGTGCCCATTGAGAAATATAACTTTCCACCTAAAGGATCATCTGCTTTAAAATCCAATAATTGTGGAGAATGAGGTGTTGGGTCGTCCAGAAACATGTGGAGGTGTGTTTTCCATTTTAAGAATTGAAGATTGTCCAAACCACAGACTTCACTACATGTAAGGTGAACCCAAAGCATAAACTTCACTCCTTAAAAAAACAGAATAGCTTCATTTTTTCTCGTATTTTCTTGTCTTATTGATGGCTGGAGATCATTAAGCCTCACAGAAGTCTATGTCATGGTGCCCGTTGCTAAACAAAACTTCCCAACTAAAGGATCATCTGTTTTTAAATCCAATGATTGAGAAGACAAAACACTGTGCTGTTTGATCCCACTTTGTTTTAAACACATGAGTTCTGATTGGAGGTCATTAAGCCTCACATTAGTCTTTGTCATGGTGTCTGTTGCTAGTTAACTCCCACAATGCTCTCTGCTCGCCACCATGACTTTCCTGTAGTCTGAAAACTCTAATTTCAGCAACACCCCAAAAAGTTGATTCTGCAGCAACTTGTTCAAGTTTTTTTTTTTTACATAAAGCATAAACAACATGAGGAATAATGGCACTAAACTCACCTCTCGGCCTCAGATATGTAGTGGATGTTGAACTTTATCTGCTCGTACGGCAGAACGAACATCACTGAATCCTCTGCAGGAGTTTCTGAAGAAGCCAACGGTTCATCAGTGCAGCTGGTCGACGATTCTTCCACTGAAAACACAACAGTTTTTCATGCATTTTCTTATTATTCTGCAGCTCTCAGGTGAAACATCTGGTCTATAGACTCACCGGTCAGAGAGAGGTGAAGCGGGACGGAGCTAAGCGGTGAGTTGTTGGTGACGTGGCTGATTTTAGGAACAGGAATCAGATCTTCAACCATCAGGTGGATGAAATACTGACCTGCAGCTGCCTTCCCAGTGAAGAACAAAATGCATTTCTCCTGATGAAAGAAGTTAATAGAAATAATTCAAGAGGAATTCAATGTTTCTTTGCAGGGTAGGACTATATATGACAACACAGACTTTTTACAAATGATACAAAACTACCAAAAAATGAAGCAAAACCAACAACAAACTGAGTAAAAGCTGCAGAAAACCTCAGATCTTCCTGCAGGATTCGTTTCACTGATGAGGATTTTCAGTAAATCAGTCACTGCAGCTGGAATTTAACTTCTGGAAAAAATGGTTTCTGAACTTCACATGACTTAACGAGGAATTCAGGTCACTGCTGTAAAATATGACGAGAATTTCTTCACTGGAAACAGAAAACTTCAGACCTGACATAAATAACAATGTGTTGTTATTGATGATCCAGAATTAAGATCTAACTAACTTTTAAAAAGGCAGCATATAACACCAAAACACCTAAAACAATAAAGAATAAAGTTCCATTTCCTGGGATCAGGAACATTTATTGAAAGACAAACTGTAGAAACCCTGATAAAAATTATTTAACTTCATGTAATTTTTAAAAAAAAAGACCCAATGAATAATATAAAGCTGACCTCATTATTAATTAAAAAAAATTTTAAAAAAGAAAAGAAATGTTGAAAATTTGGCAGCAAAAATGCGTTAAAACTGGTAGAATACTGTAACATTAAAAAATGTAAAAACTGTGAAAATGAGAGGAAATATCTGTAAAATAAATACAATTTTTGCTGATTTAGATCAATAATTTAACCCTGGTGTCGTCCTGCAGGTCAAATTGACCCGTTTTAAAGTTTGAAAATTGGGGAAGAAAAAAGATTTTCACAGTGAAACTTCTGATGTCCACATTTTCAACATTTTTGGGAAATATTTGAACATTTTTTGGTGGAAAAAAAGAAATGTTAAAAATGTTTCTTAAGAACATTCACAAAAAAGTAGATTTTTTTCTGAATGTTCTTACAGAAAATATTAGAAGTTTTACTGATATATATGGAATCACTTTAGATATTTTTAGGATTTTTTTGGAAGATTTTTACTCATTTTTTGAAAATATTTACAAGAATTTTCTTGCCAAATTTGGGGGATTTTTTTTTACAACGAAACTTTTAAGGGAAATTTTTAAGGAGTTATTGGAATTTTCTTCCTGAAGGTTTTGTAAATTTTCAGAAATTTGGGAAATTTTTCGCTGAATTTTTGGATTTTTATCAGACAAGGAAAGAATATTTTTTGGTGTCCATAAATGAAGACAGCAAGAGGGTTTATTGCGTTTTTTAGATGGATTTTTTCTGGAACTCGCCTCCTGTAGCTCGATGAACGGACGCCTCTCGCAGCTCAAACATTCTCCTCGTTCCGGTCGAGCGAAGCGACACTGAACTTTGTCTCCGTCCGGATCTTTGACCGACAGGTGGAAGTGATGCGGGCAGTTCACACGAGCTCTGATTGGACGACAAGCAGGAAGTAATCAGCAGGAAATGAAACTAAAGCAGACCTGATGACATCTGTGAGACTAAAAACAGCTGGATCATTTGAATTATTTTGATCTAGTAATGGTGAGCTTTTTTTTTTCACAATTCTGGACATATGTGATCTAATTTCAGATGTTTCTGAGTCATTCCAGATGGATTTTAAGTCATTTTTTACGTTGTTTTTGTCATTAAGGAAAGTTTAGAGTAATTCTATTGAAGCTTCGTGTCATTTTGTCCATATTTTCATATTTTTGAACATTTTTTTTACGTATTTCTGACCATTTTAGAGAAGTTTTAAGCCATTTTGGAGAGTTTATTTTCATTTTTAGACATTTTTAAGTCATTCTGGGCAGATTTTAAGTCGTTTTGTAGATATTTTGGTCATTTGGACAATTTTTTGTTTCTTGATGAGCTTCAAGTTGTTTTTCTTATAAATTTGGACAAATGTAAATCAGTTTTTAAAGTAGATTTTAAGTGTTAATTATCATTTTGGACTATTATTTTGGATCATTTTTATGTAATATTGTGCAACTTTGGTTTCATTTTAAACATTTTTTGGAGCAATTTTGGAAAAATTTGAGTAATTTTGAATAATATTGTAATTTTGTCCAACGCCTTTGAATATTTTCCATCATTTCTGAGCCTCAGAACTTCATCAGTCCAGCAGACAGACTCATGACATTTAGGAGGAGAAACACATTTTTTGAATCCATCTGGTCCAGTTTCCACTAACTTTGGACATTTTTTTTAATAACTTTGGACACATTAGAAGTTTTGATGGTTTTATTTGTCATTTAGCCAGATTTTAAGTTGTTTTGGTCTTTTTTTGTCATTTCGGGCATTTTTTTCATCACAGTTTTATATCCATCCAGGTCACAATCTGAATAATAAATCTATTTCTGCACACAAATCTTCAGGGTCGGGGAGGCACCAATTAATTTTTCATGGAATGATTTAATAAATGGGTTTAATAAGTGTTTAAATAAAAAACAAAAAATAAGATTCTTTTCATGAACTCAAATCAAGCTGACAGTAATTAATCCTTAAACACAATTTAATTAGTTTTGAGGGAAAATGAAATAATAAGGCTGTTGTAGGGAACATAAAACTTGTAGAGAAATAAAATAACAGAAATCATTAGACATTTTTTTCAACACATTTTGGACATGTTTTGAATTGTTAACAGTTTGCATGTTCTCCCTGTGCATGCGTGGGTTTTCTCCGGGTACTCCGGCTTCCTCCCACAGTCCAAAAATATGCTGAGGTTAATTGATTATTCTAAATTGTCCGTAGGTGTGAATGTGAGAGTGATTGTTTGTCTCTGTATGTAGCCCTGTGACAGACTGGTGACCTGTCTAGGGTGTCCCCTGCCTTCACCTGAGTCAGCTGGGATAGACTCCACCCCCCATGACCCTAGTGAGGATTAAGTGGTGTATAGATAATGGATGGATGGATGGATGGATGGATGAATTGTTAACAACACGTTTTGAGGTATTTTAGGGATTTTTTTTGTCATTTTGGACAAATTCGAAGTCATTTCTGATAAGTTTTAAGACACTTTGGACAAATTTTGAATAATTTTGGGTCATTTTGGAGAAAATTGAAGACATTTTAGACATGTTTTGAATTGTTTAGGTAAGGTTTTGAGTTATTTTGAACAGATGTTAAAGTATTTTGGGAGGTTTTTGTCATTTTGGACACGTTTTGGGTCAGTTTGAATTGTTTTGGACACATTTTGAGGCATTTTAAGGCGGTTAGGGAGTTTTTTAAGGTAAATAACGTGTGAATAAAGTCCAGCTGAAGCTCTCTACAGGCTGCTTTCAGTCCTTCAGGTGTTTTTTACCTGAGAGGAGGAGGAAGAGCGACGAAGACTGGCTGGTTCAGTCTCCCGCTGTTTGCTCGAACCTTCGGTGTTGCGTTCAGGGACACGTAAAACTCAGTGTCGGACCTGAAAGTGCAATAAAAATAAAGAGTTTATTCTTTTTCTTGAGTCACAGATGATCCTGAAATATGAGGAAGCAGCGAGAAAATAAAAGCTGCAGCTAAAATTACAGCAGGAAGTATTTTAACCTAAAACATGAATGAATCTCCACTTTTTATTATATTAACAATAAATTAACTGATGCATGATTCTGAAAGATGCTGCTTTTTATGATGTATTTCTATTTTTGGTGCACAAGTTTTAAGTTTGATGTCAATGAAGTTAAAAAAAAGTAAAAACATCAGATCATGATAAACTCATGAGTCAGAACTCATTTTACTCACTGGTTTCTCTGTTTATTTGCTAAATTACACATTTTTGTCTATTTATTGCAGCATTTATTACTTCAGTTTTTACAATCATATTCTTATTGTGTTTTTATGAATTTTAACTTCTATTTTGACCTTCATTTTTTGATCTATCAATATTTTGATAAACATGTTTAATCTTATTTTTTAGTACTTTTTAAAATCTTTTTTCATTTATATATTTATAAATTAATTTATATGATTTATTTTTCTTTTATTTTATCTTATTTCATTAATTTATTAATTTATATATTTTTATATCACTTTATTTTATCTTATTTTGTCTTATCATATTTCATTGATTTATTACTGAATTTACTTATTTAAATCATTTCATTTTATCTTTTCTTATTTTACCTTATTTTATTTTACATTATTTTATTTTATCTTATTTAATTAATTATTTGATTCTATGTAATTTTATTTTATCTTTTCTTATCTTATTTTTGATTTTATTCTTTCATTTATTTATTAATCTACTTAATTTAAATAATTTTATTTTATCTTTTCTTATTTTATATTTTTTAATCTTATTTCATTTCATTTTATTTTTGTATTTTTTTATCTCATTTTATCTTATGTTACTCTTATCTTACACTATTTTAATTTTAATTTATTTTATGCATTGTATTTAATTTTATTTTATATAAAATCATTATTATTTTATTTATTATGTTGATTTTTAGTTTTAATTTATGTTCATTTCATTTAACTGTATTATTGTTGTTATTTTTTAAGTTGTTTCATTTTCTTTTATTTAAATATTATTTTTTATCTTTTCTTATTTTATCTTGTCTTATTATTTTACTCTTATCTGAAATGATTTTATTTTCAATTTAATTAAATTTAATTAAATTTCATTTTACATTAATTCAACTTTATTTTATTTTATTTTCATTATTAATATTATTATAGTTACTTTAATTTTTAGTTTTATTTTATTCTACTTTGTTATCATTATTATTTTTAGTTATTTATTTTGTTTTTTGTTTGTGTTGTATTTAATTTTTTAAAATTAATTTAATCTGTAAAAATAACAGAATAACAAAACCAACAGGTCTACTTTGTTCATCAGCTGCTAATAAATATTAAAGATGATTATTTGTACCCGAGGCTGACGTTGGCTGAGTATCTGCTGGAGACGGTTCTCTGCCACTGCCGGACGCACCACCCAGAACCGGGTCTGGTTCCGGTAAACGGTACCGAGGTTCTATGCAGCAGACAGTCGTCTCCTTCAGGACAGAGTCCAGACAGAGACGGACAAGAACCAGCCGAGATGGAGGTGAAGTGAGCTCGAACCTGCAGCAAAAACACACAACAAAACACAAAAAACTTTATTTATGCCTGGAATAAACAGAACTTTACCTTTAGTTAATAAAAAAAATGTTAATATTTAATATAGAATCATTTAAACCTGATCAAAGTTACCCGCAGACTTCGTTCTGGACATTTTAGGAATCATTTTAATCCACAGATGAAGCATTTTACATCAATTTTTGGTGATTCTGGAATAATTTTGTGTCATTTGGAACCAATTTTTAATTAATTTAACACATTTTTGAGTGATTTTGGACATTTTTTTTTAGTCATTTCACATCATTTTTTGTGTGATTTTGGGAAACTTTATGAAAAGTTTTGAACATTTTATCTAGTTTTTCTTCCAGTTTGATCAGAACCTCGTCATTTTGGGCAAGTTTTGTGTCATTCTGTTCGAAGTTCAAGACATTTTGGTGTCATTTTAAACAGTTTAGGACAAGTTTGGAGTTACTTTGAACCAATGTTGAAGCATTCTGGGTCAGTTTCAAGTGATGTTTGTCATTTTGGACAAATTTAAAGACATTCTGGGCAAGTTTTGAAGTATTTTAGACATATTTTGAATTGTTAAGGACAGAGTTTGAATAATTTTTAAGAGGTTTTTGTCATTTTGGACAAAATTGAGTCACTTGGGACAAATTTTAACTTGTTTACGACAAGTTTTGAATCATTTTGGAGAAGCTTCAATACACTTTTTGACAAGTTCTGAACTGTTTTGACAGGTTTTGAGGCATTTTAGGGACATTCTCGGCATTTTGGCTTATTTTGAAGAGATGTTTGTCCTTTTGGACACATTTGAAGTAATTTGGGAAATGTTTCAAGACATTTTGGACAAATTTTGAGTTATATCACAAGTACAGCAGATAGACACAGGACATTTAGGAGGAAAAACATCTGAGTTCTGGTAAAAACTGATCAGTTTTATATCCATCCAGGTCACAATCTGAATAATAAATCTATTTCTGCACAAAAATCTTCAGGGTCGGGGAGGCACCAATTGATTTTTCATGGAATGATTTAGTAAATGGGTTTAATAAGTGTTTAAATAAAAAACAAAAAATAAGATTCTTTTCATAAAGTCAAATCAAACTGACAGTAATTAATCCTTCAACACAATTTAACTAGTTTTGAGGGAAAATGAAATAATAAGGCTGTTGTAGGGAACCTAAAACTTGTAGAGAAATAAAATAACAGAAATCATTAGAAATACCCAGAAAGCTCACAGTTGAAGTGGATTTAAGACATAAAATTCAGGATTCTTAGAGGAAAATCCAGCAATAAAGAAGTGTCAGAAAATAAAATGAACTTTTAAATGATGATAAAATAGTTTCTGTTATTTTACTGCTAAGAATCCACAGACCGGAGAGAACTAAACTCTTTTCTTTTCATAAATCTGACCGTCTGTCCTCCATCGCTGTCCAGGGGAACCACGGCGACCGTCAGGCCCAGAGTCGAGGCTCCGCTGGTCGGATCCAGAACCAGAACCACAACCAGGACCAGGACCAGAACCAGGCTCAGCAGGGGGAGCCTCCGAGTCCAGGCACCCAGCATCTGGAGAAAAATAAAGATTTAACCAATAATAAAACACTTTAAAATGAAACCTGAAACTCATCTGGAGTTTAACTGGAAGAAAAAACTGTAAGAATAAAGATTTAAATCAAAAATTAATTCACTCTAAGCCTGATTCACTTCATAAACCTGCTCTGTCTGATGGAAATCTGATGAAATCCTTTATAGAATATGAAGAAATCCTTTAATTAAAACCTCCTGTTGTCTTCATTTACACACACCAAAAAATATTGTGTCCTTGTCTGAAAAAAATCCAAAAGTTTCAGAAAATTTGCAAAACCTTCGTGAAGAAAATTCCAATAATTACTTAAAATTTTCCCTTAAAAGTTTTATTTAAAAAAAAATCAATAAATCCCCAAAATTTGGCAAGAAATAAAAATTAAAAAATTTTTAAAAATAAAAAAATAAAAAATGTAAATATTTTTTTCAAAAAAGAGAAAAAAATCTTTTTAAAAAAATCCTAAAAATATCTAAAGTGATTCCATATATATCAGTAAAACTTCTAATATTTTCTTTAAGAACATTCACAAACAATCAACCAAAATCCAGCAAAATTTGCTGGATTTTGGTTGAGTTTTCATGTGAATTTTCCTAAAGAAGCATTTTTAACATTTCTTTTTTTCACCAAAAAATGTTCAGAGATTTCCCCAAAATGTTGAAAATGTGGACATCAGAAGTTTCACTGTGAAAATATTTTTTCCACATTTTCAAAGTTAAAATGGATCAGTTTGACCCGCAGGACGACACGAGGGTTAAAACCAACTGCAAAAGAAGAATCATCGTTTTTAATCATCAGAGGCACAAATCACAAAGTATTTGAGTTTTTCTTGAGAAAAACTAAGAATTTATCTTTAAAAGTTGAATCTAACTGACAGAGAAACTATCTGTGAATGTGAAATGTGTCCATTGTCTTTATTAAATCTCTATTTTCACCCCTTTACCTGCATTTCTGGGTTCTTATTATGTTTTATCTGGATTTAGCTCAATAAAGTTGATCTTATTTTAATCCTCTGAAGTCAAAAACTTACAGGTTAATTAGAAAATTATGTTTTCATCAAAGAAAAAGCCAAAAATATTCCATTTATCAGCTGTAAAAATAGAAAAAACAGTCAGATTTTATCAGTTTTATGAAGTAAATCATGTTTGGTGAGTCGCTCCATCAGGAAAATGACACAAATCTGACCCTAAAATTGTGATATTTTAATAAAATCATTTCATTTTACTTTCCTCACTTCTAAAAAATGCCAAAAATACAGCTTAAACATGAACCGTCGGCTATAAAAACATAAAAATTCTGTGATTTTGACACAACCGTGAAGCCAGGACTGACTCATCTGTAACTAACGGTCACATGATGAAAATTTACATTTCAGTTTTCTTTTCAAAATTTGCTAAAATGACACCAATCATCAGCAACTCTAAAACACCAGTTCAGTTAATTCTTCTTCAGCAATAAAATTATCATCTGTGTGACTCGAAAAACAAACTGAAGGAGTGAAAAAACTAAATAAAATCTCTTCACATTCAGCTATTTATGTTCCTAAAATGTAAATATAAAGTTTTTTTTTTTTAATATTTAGGGGTAAAATAAAATAAAACTAGTGAGTCATTCTGACAGTTTTGCTGCTAAAAATCTTGCTAAATTGCAACAGAAAATACAATAAAAAGCAGCAAAACCATAAATTTAAATCATTTAACAAAAAAAATCTCTTTATATTCAGCCACTAATGTTCCTAAAATGTAAATATGAAGTTTGTTTTATATTTTGAGAAAAATAAAAGGCAAATTCTATTAGTTTTGTTTCTAAAAATCTGGGAAAAACTGCACAAAATAACCACTTAAATGCAGCTAAGCCATAAATTTAAGTTCAACAAAATAAACCTATTTATATTCAGCTGCTTATGTTTCTAAAATGTAAATATGACCAAAAATGAAAGTAGCAGTGGTTCTGACGGTTTTGTGGCTAAAAGTCGCAAAAAAACAGCCACAAAATAAACATTTAAAATGATCAAAACTAGAAATTTAAATCTTTTAACAAAATAAAATCTCTTCATCTGTAGCCACTGAAGTTCTTAAAATGTAGACATGAAGGTTTTGTCCTTTTTTGTGCAAAATAAAATGAAAATAGTGACTAGTTCTGACAGTTTAGTGGCTAAAAATCTTGTAAAACATCCACAAAAGTCACTTAAAAGCAGCAAAATCATGAATTTCAATCAGTTAACAAAATAAAGTGCCTTTATATTCAGTTACTTATGTTCCTAAAATGTAAACATTGGTGTGAAATAAAAAGAAACTGGTGAGTCATTCTGACAGTTTTGAGGCTAAAAATCTCACTAAAGTTCCACAAAATAAACAATAAAAAGCAGCAAAACCATGAATTGAAATCACTTAACAAAATAAAAATTATTTATATGTGTTCCCTAAACAGTAAATATGAAATTTATTTGATATTTGTGGAAAATAAAATGGAAGAACTGACCAGTTTTGTGGGGTTTCTTGCTAAAAATTGCAAAATTTCCAAAAAAATCCAATAAAATGCACCCGAAACATCAATTTAAATCATTTAACAAAATAAAATCTGTTCATCCGTGTTCCTAAAATGTAAATATGAATTTTTCTTGCATTTTGACCAAAATAAACAAAGTAGTGACAAGTTCTGACAGTTCTGTCGCTAAAAATCCCCCAAACTCCACAAAATAAGTAATAAAAGGCAGCAAAACCATAACTTTAAGTCGCTCAACTAAATAAAAGGTTTTATACTCAGCCATTAATGTTCCTAAAATGTAAATATGAAGATTTTGTTCCATTTTGTGTAAAATAAAGTGAAAGTAGTGACAAGTTCTGTTTTATGGCTAAAAATCGCAAAAATTTTGCAAAATTAAAAAAAAATAAAAAGCAAATCCATGAATTTAAATCATTTAACAAAATAAAATGTCTTCATGTGTTCCTAAACAGTAAATATGAAGATTTTGTTCCATTTTGAACAAAATAAAATGCGAATATTGAGTAATGACAGTTTTGTTGCTTAAAATCAGTAAATCTTACAAAAACTGCACAAAATAAACAATTAAAAGCAGCAAAACCATAAATTTAAGTCATTTTACAAAATAAAAGGTCTTTACATTGAGCCACGGTTTAAAAAGGAAATATGAAGTTTGTTTTATATTTGAAACAAAATAAAATGAAAGCAGTGAGTCATTCTGGCAGCACTGTGGCTCTAAATCACAAAAACTCCACAAAATAAACACTTAAAATGATCAAAATCATAGAGTCAGGTCATTCAACTAAATAAAACCTCTTTATATTCAGCTATTTATGTTTGTAAAATGTGAATATGATGATTGTTTTATATTTTAAGCAAAATAAAATGAAAGTAGTGAGCAGTTCTGACAGTTTTGCTGCAAAAAATCTTGTTAAATCTCCACAGAATGAACAATAAAAAGCAGCAAAACCATAAATTTAAATAATTTAACTAAATAAAATCTCTTTATATGTGTTCCCAAAATATAAATATGAAGATTGTTTTATATTTAATACAAAATATAATTACAGTAATTCTGACAGTTGTTGCTAACAAATCACATAAACTGCCAGTTTTATGGCCAAAAAGGGAAAAATCTTACAAAAACTGTAAAATAAACAATAAAATGAAGCAAAACCATAAATCTAGGTTATTTAACAAAATAAAATCTCTTCATATATGTTTCTTAAATTGTAAATATGAAGACTGTTTTCTATTTAGGGCAACATAAAGTGAAAGTGGTGAGTAATTCTGACAGTTTTGTGGCTAAAAACCACATAAACTCCTCAGAATAAACCCTTTAAAGCGTCCGAACTCTAAATCTAAAGCGTTTAAATGAATAAATCTTTTACCTTCAGCCACTCGCTGCTGGTTTTATCCAAACAGAGTTTGTGATTCTTCTTCCTGCTGTTTCAGAATGGAGTTAAACTGGACAAACTGGAACTTTTTAAAGAAGCCGTCTGGAGGCGGAGCTTCACTCCACATACCTGAACACACCTGAACCAGGATCAGATTTACCTGAATACACCTGAACCAGGATCAGCTTCTACCTGAACCAGGACCTGCTTCTACCTGAACCAGGATCAGCTTCTACCTGAACCAGGATCAGCTTCTACCTGAACCAGGATCAGCTCTACCTGCTCAGGTGAGTAAACGGATGATATTAGAAGCAGACGAACAGATGCTGTGAGGAGCTCTTTCTTTATTAAAGATGTAACATCTGGAGGAATGATAACAGGAAGTAGTAAAAAGAGTCAGTGATGTTTTACTGAGATTCTGGTCAGATTCTATAAATATCAGAGATTTTATTACAACCAGATGGAGATTTATTTTTACATTTGGTCAGAAACAAACATCCATCAGAGCAGTTTGGTCCAAAACATCAGCATCTGTCCATTACTGGTTACTGGTTATTGGTTACTTGTTACTGGTTTCTGGTTACTGGCCGTTCTTCACGTTCATCTTCTCCTGAAATAAAAATAAAAATAAAGATCAGGACGAGGTTTTTACTCTGTTTAAAATTTTTAGGCTCACAAATTCTAAATCTATAAAAATCACCACAAAATACACAATAAAAAGGGAGCAAAACCATAAATTTAACAAAATAAAATGTCTTTCTATCCAGCCACTGCATGGTCTCCAGTTTGAGGTACGTCTATGTAGTATAAATGTGTAGTAGTACCTGGATCATAGTCTCCAGTTTGAGGTACTTATTGCAGTATAAATGTGTAGTAGTACCTGGATCATGGTCTCCAGTTTGAAGTACTTATTGCAGTATAAATGTGTAGTAGTACCTGGATCATGGTCTCCAGTTTGAGGTACTTCTATGCAGTATAAATGTGTAGTAGTACCTTGATCATAGTCTCCAGTTTGAGGTACTTATTGCAGTATAAATGTGTAGTAGTACCTGGATCATGGTCTCCAGTTTGAAGTACTTATTGCAGTATAAATGTGTAGTAGTACCTGGATCATGGTCTCCAGTTTGAGGTACTTATTGCAGTATAAATGTGTAGTAGTACCTGGATCATGGTCTCCAGTTTGAGGTACTTATTGCAGTATAAATGTGTAGCAGTACCTGGATCACGGTCTCCAGTTTGAAGTACTTATTGCAGTATAAATGTGTAGCAGTACCTGGATCACGGTCTCCAGTTTGAGGTACTTATTGCAGTACAAATGTGTAGCAGTACCTGGATCACGGTCTCCAGTTTGAGGTACTTATTGCAGTATAAATGTGTAGCAGTACCTGGATCATGGTCTCCAGTTTGAGGTACTTATTGCAGTATAAATGTGTAGCAGTACCTGGATCACGGTCTCCAGTTTGAGGTACTTATTGCAGTATAAATGTGTAGCAGTACCTGGATCACGGTCTCCAGTTTGAGGTACTTATTGCAGTATAAATGTGTAGTAGTACCTGGATCATGGTCTCCAGTTTGAGGTACTTATTGCAGTATAAATGTGTAGCAGTACCTGGATCACGGTCTCCAGTTTGAAGTACTTATTGCAGTATAAATGTGTAGCAGTACCTGGATCACGGTCTCCAGTTTGAGGTACTTATTGCAGTACAAATGTGTAGCAGTACCTGGATCACGGTCTCCAGTTTGAGGTACTTATTGCAGTATAAATGTGTAGCAGTACCTGGATCACGGTCTCCAGTTTGAGGTACTTATTGCAGTATAAATGTGTAGCAGTACCTGGATCACGGTCTCCAGTTTGAGGTACTTATTGCAGTATAAATGTGTAGCAGTACCTGGATCACGGTCTCCAGTTTGAGGTACTTATTGCAGTATAAATGTGTAGCAGTACCTGGATCACGGTCTCCAGTTTGAGGTACTTATTGCAGTATAAATGTGTAGCAGTACCTGGATCATGGTCTCCAGTTTGAGGTACTTATTGCAGTATAAATGTGTAGCAGTACCTGGATCACGGTCTCCAGTTTGAGGTACTTATTGCAGTATAAATGTGTAGTAGTACCTGGATCACGGTCTCCAGTTTGAGGTACTTATTGCAGTATAAATGTGTAGTAGTACCTGGATCACGGTCTCCAGTTTGAGGTACTTATTGCAGTATAAATGTGTAGTAGTACCTGGATCACGGTCTCCAGTTTGAGGTACTTATTGCAGTATAAATGTGTAGTAGTACCTGGATCACGGTCTCCAGTTTGATGGCGTCAGCAGCAAACTTGCGGATGCCGTCAGACAGCTTCTCCACAGCCATGCGGTCCTCGTTGTGCTGCCAGCGGAAGTCCTTCTCGTCCAGGTGGATCTTCTCCAGATCACAGGACTTGGCTGGAGGACAAACGGAGCAGAAGAACAAACGGAGCAGAAGAACTGGTTTATCCTCTGGGTCAGTCTGATGGATCCAACACTGAAAACATGGAGGCTCTAAACAGTAAAGATGTTTAACGGTTTATATTTTTAATTAGTTTCCACTCTTCAGCTGAAATTCTCTAAACTTTAATCTCCTGACTTCTGGTCTCGTTGGGATGGGATGGAGCATCTGGGCACAGATTACAGATAACGAGGCTCTGGTCCATCAACGTTGTAGAAGCCAAAGTGTTTCCACACGTCTGCTTTAAAACTAGAAGGAGCTGCTGGTATCTCATGGTGAGGTGGGTGGAGGTCAGCCAGGTTTGTTTTACTCTTTGTGCATGTCAGATCCAGGTGCACATCCCAAAGTGTCCCAGAGAAGACGTGTACCGCGCTTCTTAGTTCCGCATTATTTAGATCCTTCTGTATTACTTTAATTAGCAGATTTAAATAATCGATATTTGGACGTCTGGAAATCCATTCAGATTCTTCCACGTCTGAATCGCGATGCATCGAAAAATCGGAAATTTCTGCCCACCTCTAAGTACGCGTATGTTTATATTCTTTCAGAGCAGAAGCAGTAAATCATCTCATGTATTTCCTGATTTAAACTAAAAGAACTCATCATGCGTTAAATAAAAGGTGAAACATGTCTAGATTCTCCAGTCTCTGCAGGTTAGCGTGTGTTTATTTTTAACATGGAGGTCATTATGTAGTTTAAATTCTGGTTCTTCTTGTCTCTGAGCCCTCCAGTGTTTGTTTAGGAGGATCTGGGAACTCATCGTCATGGAAACCATCATCCTCTCTGACAGGAGAATGTAGTTCTATGTCTCTGTAGAACATCTTGTATAGAGCTGATTATGATGACGTCATTAAACCAGAATCTAGGATCATCGGGGGATCTATCGGATCATACGTCGGTACCTTTGTCCACACTGAGCATCTGGCTGACGGTGCTGTGGTCCTGGCTCAGCTCGGCCAGCAGACCAGGAGAGATGGTGAGGAGGTCACAGCCGGCCAGAGCCTTCACCTCCCCGGTGTTCCTGAAGGAGGCGCCCATCACCACCGTGCTGTAGCCAAACTTCTTATAGTAGTTAAAGATCTTAGTCACACTCACTACGCCTGGAGGAGGAGGAGGAGGAAGAGGAGGAGGGGGAGGAGGAGGAGGAGCAGGAGGAGGAGGAAGAGGAGGAAGAAGAGGAGGAAGAAGAGGAGGAAGAAGAGGAGGAAGAGGAGAAGGAGGAAGAAGAAGAGAAGGAGGAAGAAGAAGAGGAGGAGGAGGAGGAGCAGGAGGAGGAAGAGGAGGAGGAGGAGCAGGAGGAGGAGGAAGAGGAGGAAGAAGAAGAAGAGGAGGAAGAAGAAGAAGAAGAAGAAGAGGAGGAGGAAGAAGAGGAAGATGAGGAGGAAGAGGAAGAAAAAGGAAAAAAGAAAGGAGAGGGAAGAATTATTATTCCAACTTTAACCAGGACAAAGTGTCTCCTGGGTACAAACTGAACTAATTATTATTAGTTAACTGCAGTCATTTCTGAGGAGTTAAAGTTCGTCAATTAACTCGTCTTATTGTCATCAGGACAGTCTGTTCCTCTGATCCCGAACTCTGATGGTTACTAGGAGACTCAAACAACACAAACATGTTTTATAAAATACAAAAGCAGCTTCAAATCAACTTAAACTTGATCATGGAGTCATTGAAATACCTTTTTAATATAGATTAAAAATTCGTAAATATCGATAAAAGTTTGGGCAAAAAGTTTCAAGAAAAAGGCAGAAATTTGCTTCTAGATTCTCCAAAACGAGTCCAACCTGCAAAAACAGGACATTTTAATTTGACTCAGAGAGCTGCATTCATAACTGGAAATGTGGTTTTATTGGACTAATTATTGTGTTTTTATACATGGAAAACGGTGAGAGACAAGGTTTTTTCAGCAGAAACGTTCATCCAGCCTGTCTGACTTCAGTGTGGATGATTCTCCAGGTGTAGCTCAGGTACGTTCTACCTGTAAAACTACATTTCCAGCATGTCTGTAGACGGTGGTACAGCAGCTATCAAACTGTCAGCACCTGGTGGTGGAATTTCAGACCCAGAAAAAGCTGTAAAACCATCAACTGACTGAAGCTGAGCTGGTCAAAGTTCTGCCTTCATACTGGGAATATTTCTGGAGTTGCAGGTCCAGATTTATCACTTTTTAATGGACTTTTTTCCATCATTTCTGAGCCTCAGAACTTCATCAGTCCAGCAGATAGAACCATGACATTTAGGCGGAGTAAACACATCTGAGTTCTGGGAAAAACTGACACCAGATCAGTTTCACATCCACTAAAGGGCTGTCAATCAAAACACTAAATCTGGTTTTGTCTTCAGAAAATTTTAGGAATTTTTACCACACAAAGAGACAAAGTCAGCATTAAAAAAACTGCAAAATGACGACAAAAAGGTTCAAAATTACTACAAAAAGATACAAAATGACCACAAAGATGCAAAACGACCACCAAAAACTGAAAAATTACAACAAAAAAAATGGCAAAATGACCATAAAAAGATGCAAAATTACTACAAAAAGATGCAAAATGACCAGACAAGATGCAAAACGACCACAAAAAGATGCAAAATTGACAGAAAAAGTGTTCATTTTACATCCATCCATGCATCAGTCTAAATAGTAAATTTGTTTACTGTTCACTTTCTCTATAATCAACTGTGAGAATCAGTATTATGGGATGTTTCCCAGTGTGAACACTAAAACTGCAGTAGTTCTGGAGACATTCTGGATAAGTTTTGCGTATTTTGGACAAATCTATTCTCATCTGGAAGCTTCTGAGGCAATTTGTACAAGTTGGAGGTATTTTGGTAAATTTTAGTTTCAGTTTTTCAAGAGATTGTGGACTTTTTCATTCAGGCCAAGCTTTTGTCATTTCAGTTAGTTGTTTAGTTTTGGACAAACTGAGTCTTTTTGGACTAATTTTAAACAGAAAGTCACTTTTTAAAGTTTTCTCTGGTGAAAGACAACAGAAACACATCCAAGGAACCAACGATTGTTTCTACGACTCTAAACTGTTCACACTAGGATACATCCCATAATACTGATGATCACAGTTGGTTACAGAGAAAATAGACTGGACGTGTGTTGAGTCATTTTAATTTCTGATTAACAACTAATTTAGGACAGGCTTTGAATGGTTTTTGTCGGGTTTTTACCATTATGATTAAGTTTTGGAAAAGATTCTAGGAATTTTGTGTAAGTTTTTGTAATTTTGGAAAAACCTTGAGACAATTTACAGAAATGTTTTTGGCTTATTGTGAATAAATCATCAGACCGTAGACATTAAACTGCTGCAGTTTTACCGTTCAGACTGTGATACATCCCATAATACTGATGCTCAAAGCTGGTTAGAGAGAAAATAAACAGAAACCAGATTAGTTCTTTAGACTGTGACACCTGGATGGATGGAAAACTGATGTTAACAGAAGTCAAATGGGTTTTTCCTCCTGCAAGTTTCATTTTTATCTTATAGAAAACACATTCAGGGCAGAACTGCAGCTTCTTAATGTGACTGAACATCTTTGAACAAAACAAGACGTTTGTCATCTCAGACTTGTAGGAACCCGCTTCAATCTATGCTTCTGTTTGTTTTTACCATTTTCTGTTTTCTATTTTTACGCTTACTTGGGCTGGGGTTGGACTTTATCTGAGGAGCTAATGTTTTAAACTGGAGATGCAGCCAACAGCTGGTTTTATACTCTTTATGACACTACACGTCTAGTTTATTCATTTCTAAGCCGTTACTTTAAAACAAGCACTCCTTACGTTGGCTCCAGTTTGCCTCCATAGTTCTATAATAAACTGACTCCCTGAGTGTGTTCTCCCTTGTTTGGTGTCGGCTGCAGCTACCTGGGTCTTCGTGAGGCTCGTAGCTCTTCTGGTCTGTGTTTTCTTTGTACCAGTCGAGGATTCGTCCCACGAACGGCGATATGAGCGTCACCTTGGCCTCGGCACAGGCCACGGCCTGAGCGAACGAGAACAGCAGCGTCATGTTGCAGTGAACGCCGTGCTTCTCCTCCAGCTCCCTGCAGCCAAACAGAAAAAACAAGAGGTGTTTAGTTAGAACGCCACATTTAGAACAAGCTGTATGCGAGATAAGATGGGGGATGACAAAGAAAACAGAAGAAAACTTGTAAAACATAAAAAAATACTAACAAACACTCACTCTGTCACACTATTTACATTTTTACATGGGACACTGCATTTTTCTTATTGTTTGTTTTTATTTACTGCAAATTTTTGCTTATTTATCGGTATTTATGGTGGTGCTCTTGTTGCTGTAGCAACCAGGTTTCTCCTCACGGAAACTGACGAAGTTCTGAGGCTCAGAAATGATGGAAAAAGTCCAATAAACCTGAATCTAGAATGATTCGAAATTGTGAAAAATTACAAAAATGTCCAGAATAATGGCAAAATAATGTGCAAAATGACAAATCTCCATGCCGGGGATTATTCATTTTTACACCTAACTAATGAAGTTACACAGCTTTCTTTGTTATGGAGACGCTCACATGGATCCTGCTGCTGTCTGAAGCTGCAGATGTTTATTAAACTCAGAGGAAAAACTCGCTGTGGTGTTCTTGGACGAATATTGGTTTTAGATTTTTTGGTTGATGAGCTTCATTGGAGATAGAAACACCTTTTTTGAATGTTTTGACGTAAAAAGGAGCAGAAACGCTGCATGCAAACACAAAAACATCGAGCTGTTTAGCCAAAGGAAAAACGGCTTGATTTGGTAATGTTTGTGGGTTGAAAGTAGCGCCGTTTTTCCATCACAAACAGTAATACATCTGCAGGTAAATGTTCATTTGTCTGCTTCAATTTCAAGCAGAAGCTCCTGGAATGAGTCTTAAGAGTTTCTTAAAGAAGTCATCTGAACATGCGACAGGTTTGGGTTCATTCTAATGAAGTTTCTCCTCCTCTACATTCCCTTCAGCAGTTTGAAGACTCTCCATCATCTGTCAAACGTTCCCTCCAGCTCTGTCATGTCAGTAAAGACGAGTATCTGCAGCAGTGTTGCCACACAAGTTTACCGTCTGCATGTACGCCGGAAATATCTGACACCAGAAACGTCTGACTGAAAGTATGCAAAGACCAATAACTGGAGTCACCAGGATGATTTCACTGACAGAAGTCAGTCGTAAAAAATGAGATGGAGGTGATAAACCACAAACTCCAAATTCAGACAAAACAGTCGGTATTTTAAACCTCAGACTGACACAGATGAACTCAAATTAACCAACAGAACTTTAACATTAGAATTATAATAACATTGAACTGGATCAGAGCTGCAGCGTTGATCGTTTTCACAGCTGTTTCAGTCACTGATCAATTATTTAGCCAAAAAATGACAGCTTATAGAGATAATTATCCACAGTGAGTTGAAAAACGTCGAATAAAAAACACCTGAGTTTAGTGCCGTTCCTGGAGGTTAGCTTCATTTTTAAAGGATTAACGTTTTTTATTGTTCCTGTTATCTTTTGTTTCAAGCTGCCGTTCTCAGACGTCTGTTCTCTCAGCTAAGATGATTTTAGTGAAGGTTTATGAACCCATGGACCCTGTAAATCATCTAAAGTCACATATTAAAGCTCAGCTAACACAGCGAACATGCCGGACTCACTTGCCGGCCTGGATTCCCTCCCACGTCGACGATAGCTTGATGAGAACTCGCTCTTTGCCGATTCCTGCTTCTTCGTAGAGGGAGATGAGCTTCAGGGCTTTAGCCACCATCTCGTCTTTATCGAAAGACAATCTGAGAAAAAAACAACAGCAGCAGTTTCAGTTGACATCTGAACTATTTATCTTCTCTGTCACACAGCGTTCCATTACAGGTTAGTTAGAGGATTCAGGGCGTCTGCAATTCACTGATCCAAGAGTAGTTTGGTTAAATGTGTAAAAATGGGAATAAAATGTAAATAACTTGATGTAAAATGGCTGCAAAAGGAGTTAATTTTAAACCTTTTATTCATCTTTGTCCAATTCATACTCTTCACATCTTGGTCTCAAATGTAATTTTGAGACCAAGAAGCCTAAAGAAAAGGTGATATTTCACCAAAATAAAAGCACGCTGTTTAATCTTGTGGCCTGTTTCCTGTTTTTTTTTGTGTTTTTTGAATTGTTCGAAGCCAAAATCCTTGCGACTGTACAGGCTGTAAAGTTGATTCCAGATGTGTTTTTCATTTTTATAATAAGAAAAATCAAACAAATATAACTTGCATTTTTACTTTATGATTTACACATAGAATGAATATTCTCTGAGCGCCGCTGGTGTTTCATACATCCTGAACATGAGGCGTTTAGGGAACATCTGTAAAGTTTAATGTCTTAATATTTGGAGTTTATCCTGTTCTTAGTTAATAGCAGCAATATCAGACAAAACTCAGGGGAAAAATTGTCAAGAAAATTCTAAACATTGAGCAAATATCCAGTCTTAAGCCACTGAGTGTTTAAATGGGACCGGATCATGCCGATGAAGCTGCTGGGACCAGTTAAACCAGTACAGTCCAGTTAAACGGAGACAAACAGCTGAACACCAGCCGTCTGTTTACGTCTACTGAGTGTTACTTCATTTCTACTTGTGTATAATTACTCCAGCTCAGCCCTGTGACCTCTAACACACGCTCTTCCTGTGATAATAACACCTGTACGACTCACCTGGCGTCCACCTCGGTGGAGACTCGACCTGGAACCTTCTTCAGGATCTCCAGGCCGAAGCTGACGAACAGCTTGTCCATGGTGTTGGCCACCTGCTCCTCATCGGTCCTGGACGGAAACAGACAGAAAGACGGACGATTAAACGCCTGAAAACACAAATACAGGAACATGGAGGCTGACCGGATTTATCTATTCAGTTTCACATCATCAGGGTCACACATTTGCTTGAAACTTCATCATCATAAAATATGGACATTTAAAATTCCATATGTAAAACTGAAGATAATATATCAAATATTTTCTGAGATAATGTTCAAAATCACCCATCGACCCACTTTCGGCAGGTTTTTTTTCTCACATTAAATCTGAGTCTGTTTGAACGACAACATCTGAGAAAATACTAAAGACAAAAACCTGAAACTTTCTCTGTTATTTACCATTACTGTAATAATTCAGAATCTGTAACGTTGATTTTGGCTGAGCTGAAATATGAAAACCACTGAAGCCGTCATGTAAAGTTCCATCTTTGAGCTCAAATTAAAAATAAACTAATAATTCAGAATCAACTAGTGATATTTACTGTCATAATAACACAAAACTAAACACATAAAGACGTAAATGTGAAATATTTGGTCAGAAATATGAAAAAAATACAGTCTTCTACTTTGAAAATTTCAACTTTCATGGCATTTTCATATTTCAACTAAGGAAAGACAAATAAAAAAGGAAAGAAGAAAAAAGGAAGAAAGAAAAGAAGGAAGGACAAAAGTAAAAAAGGATGACGTAAAGAAGGAATGAAAGAAATGAGGTCAGAAGGAAGAAAGACGACTAAAGGAAAAGAAGAGAAAAATTAGAAGAAAAAAGAAAGTAGAAAAAGAAACAAAAAAGAAGAAAAAGAAAATAGATAAGAAAAAGGGAGAAAAGAGGAAAGAAAGAAGAAAGATCTTTTTGCTGCAAATAATTATTGTATTTATTTAGTATTTAAATGATCACATTATTTATCAATATTATTGATTTTAAACTCAGTTAATCCAGCACTGTTACAGAGTGCTGGTCTAGAAAGGTCATTTTTAGGAGAAAAATACAGCTCATCTTACTTTATTTTTCTTACTTTATTTAGTTTTTTCCTCTTTGAAAATATCAAACAGTGTTAAAGCACCGGATCGATAATCAGCATCAGTACGAGTAATAATAACATTCAATTCAATTAAAAGTTAAATTCTCAGTATTTGTCCATTTCCTCCTCTTACCCGCCCTTAGAGATGCCGTATTTGATGGCCTGATCCACCAGATGTTGGTACGCCGGCATCTTAGCAGCAGCCAGGATCAGAGACGGGTTGGTGGTGGCGTCCTGAGGTTTGTACTCATCGATGGCTGCAGGACAGAAAACAGGAAAAAAGCTCAGAAATAACTAAATACAGACACTTTATCCTGAGGTTTGTACTCATCGATGGCTGCAGGACGGAAAACAGGAAAAAAGTTCAGAAATAACTAAATACAGACACTTTATCCTGAGGTTTGTACTCATCGATGGCTGCAGGACGGAAAGCAGGAAAAAAGCTCAGAAATAACTAAATACAGACACTTTATCCTGAGGTTTGTACTCATCGATGGCTGCAGGACAGAAAACAGGAAAAAAGCTCAGAAATAACTAAATACAGACACTTTATCCTGAGGTTTGTACTCATCGATGGCTGCAGGACGGAAAACAGGAAAAAAGTTCAGAAATAACTAAATACAGACACTTTATCCTGAGGTTTGTACTCATCGATGGCTGCAGGACGGAAAGCAGGAAAAAAGCTCAGAAATAACTAAATACAGACACTTTATCCTGAGGTTTGTACTCATCGATGGCTGCAGGACAGGAAAACAGGAAAAAAGCTCAGAAATAACTAAATACAGACACTTTATCCTGAGGTTTGTACTCATCGATGGCTGCAGGACGGAAAACAGGAAAAAAGTTCAGAAATAACTAAATACAGACACTTTATCCTGAGGTTTGTACTCATCGATGGCTGCAGGACGGAAAACAGGAAAAAAGCTCAGAAATAACTAAATACAGACACTTTATCCTGAGGTTTGTACTCATCGATGGCTTCAGGTCAGAAAACAGGAAAAAAGCTCAGAAATAACTAAATACAGACACTTTATCCTGAGGTTTGTACTCATCGATGGCTGCAGGACGGAAAACAGGAAAAAAGTTCAGAAATAACTAAATACAGACACTTTATCCTGAGGTTTGTACTCATCGATGGCTGCAGGTCAGAAAACAGGAAAAAAGCTCAGAAATAACTAAATACAGACACTTTATCCTGAGGTTTGTACTCATCGATGGCTTCAGGTCGGAAAACAGGAAAAAAGCTCAGAAATAACTAAATACAGACACTTTATCCTGAGGTTTGTACTCATCGATGGCTGCAGGACGGAAAACAGGAAAAAAGCTCAGAAATAACTAAATACAGACACTTTATCCTGAGGTTTGTACTCATCGATGGCTGCAGGACGGAAAACAGGAAAAAAGTTCAGAAATAACTAAATACAGACACTTTATCCTGAGGTTTGTACTCATCGATGGCTGCAGGACAGGAAAACAGGAAAAAAGCTCAGAAATAACTAAATACAGACACTTTATCCTGAGGTTTGTACTCATCGATGGCTGCAGGACAGAAAACAGGAAAAAAGCTCAGAAATAACTAAATACAGACACTTTATCCTGAGGTTTGTACTCATCGATGGCTGCAGGACGGAAAACAGGAAAAAAGCTCAGAAATAACTAAATACAGACACTTTATCCTGAGGTTTGTACTCATCGATGGCTGCAGGACGGAAAACAGGAAAAAAGTTCAGAAATAATTAAATACAGACACTTTATCCTGAGGTTTGTACTCATCGATGGCTGCAGGACGGAAAACAGGAAAAAAGCTCAGAAATAACTAAATACAGACACTTTATCCTGAGGTTTGTACTCATCGATGGCTGCAGGACGGAAAACAGGAAAAAAGTTCAGAAATAATTAAATACAGACACTTTATCCTGAGGTTTGTACTCATCGATGGCTTCAGGTCAGAAAACAGGAAAAAAGTTCAGAAATAACTAAATACAGACACTTTATCCTGAGGTTTGTACTCATCGATGGCTGCAGGACAGAAAACAGGAAAAAAGTTCAGAAATAATTAAATACAGACACTTTATCCTGAGGTTTGTACTCATCGATGGCTGCAGGACGGAAAACAGGAAAAAAGCTCAGAAATAACTAAATACAGACACTTTATCCTGAGGTTTGTACTCATCGATGGCTGCAGGACGGAAAACAGGAAAAAAGTTCAGAAATAATTAAATACAGACACTTTATCCTGAGGTTTGTACTCATCGATGGCTGCAGGACGGAAAACAGGAAAAAAGCTCAGAAATAACTAAATACAGACACTTTATCCTGAGGTTTGTACTCATCGATGGCTGCAGGACAGAAAACAGGAAAAAAGCTCAGAAATAACTAAATACAGACACTTTATCCTGAGGTTTGTACTCATCGATGGCTTCAGGTCAGAAAACAGGAAAAAAGTTCAGAAATAACTAAATACAGACACTTTATCCTGAGGTTTGTACTCATCGATGGCTGCAGGACAGAAAACAGGAAAAAAGTTCAGAAATAATTAAATACAGACACTTTATCCTGAGGTTTGTACTCATCGATGGCTGCAGGACAGAAAACAGGAAAAAAGCTCAGAAATAACTAAATACAGACACTTTATCCTGAGGTTTGTACTCATCGATGGCTGCAGGACAGAAAACAGGAAAAAAGCTCAGAAATAACTAAATACAGACACTTTATCCTGAGGTTTGTACTCATCGATGGCTTCAGGTCAGAAAACAGGAAAAAAGTTCAGAAATAACTAAATACAGACACTTTATCCTGAGGTTTGTACTCATCGATGGCTGCAGGACAGAAAACAGGAAAAAAGTTCAGAAATAATTAAATACAGACACTTTATCCTGAGGTTTGTACTCATCGATGGCTGCAGGACGGAAAACAGGAAAAAAGTTCAGAAATAACTAAATACAGACACTTTATCCTGAGGTTTGTACTCATCGATGGCTGCAGGACAGAAAACAGGAAAAAAGTTCAGAAATAACTAAATACAGACACTTTATCCTGAGGTTTGTACTCATCGATGGCTGCAGGACGGAAAACAGGAAAAAAGTTCAGAAATAACTAAATACAGACACTTTATCCTGAGGTTTGTACTCATCAATGGCTGCAGGACAGAAAACAGGAAAAAAGTTCAGAAATAATTAAATACAGACACTTTATCCTGAGGTTTGTACTCATCGATGGCTGCAGGACGGAAAACAGGAAAAAAGTTCAGAAATAACTAAATACAGACACTTTATCCTGAGGTTTGTACTCATCGATGGCTGCAGGACGGAGAAAAGTTCAGTTACAGCTACTAGACATAACCTACCTACCTGCAAATTTCCCTGCTGTGGTATTTGAATTAATTATTATCATTATCTAATCTGTATAAATTGAAAATTAGTGTCTGTATAGGTAGAAAATCCACAGAGGGAAAACAAGCAGACTGAGACGTTAAATCTGATCTGAACATACTGCGGTTGCTGGGTAGAAAACGGCTCCATCTAGTGTAGAAACAGGTTATTGGAAAATAGTTTATTCTTCTCTTCCTATAAAAAAAAGATACAGTTTGAAAAAACCTAAATAAAAAAATAAAGGAAGTATTGTGACTGTTTATTACTAAAAGTTGATTATAGAACTGCTGAGTCTAAAGATTTTGGAGAAATACTCATGAAAATGTAAAATAATTAACTTTAATTTAAATGTACATCATGTTTATTATGTCTACAGCTCATTATCTGGTACTGATATAGTATTTTATAGATTATTTTATTAGATATTGTTGATCAAACAGCCTCAAATATCAATGTGAGGGAAAAAAACCTGCTGAAAGTGGGTCGAAGGGACGTTTTTGTAAATAAATATCTCAGAAAAGTAGAATATCTTCAAAGACATCCAGATTTTATGCCGTTAAGATTTCAGGTAAATCAGAGATGGCGAAGCAGAATTTTTTTTTTTTTTTTTAAAGTTGTTTTTTTGGCCTTTTTGTCAGCTTTTTATTAGATAGGCGTAGTGAGAGAGAGACAGGAAATGGGGAGAAGAGTCAGGGGAAGACATGCAGCAAAGGGCCGCGAACGGGAATCGAACCCGGGCCAGCTGTGTCGGGGACCAGCTCCTGTACATGGGTCGCCTGCTCAACGTGTTGAGCTATACGGGCACCCGCGAAGCAGAATTTTTAATAAAATTAGAGTAATTCATGTGACTGTAAAAGGTTTAAATTTTTGATTATGTTGAGTTTTAACAGTTCCTGAGAATCATTGTGATGCTGCAACTTCAGCAGCTTTAAAATTAACAGAAGAAAAACGCTGATTATCCACTAACTAGAGCTGCTGAATATGGAAGTAAACGAGTCATTAGTGGTTTAAAAACAGCTCAGAATATTAAAACTCGGTGCTTTGACGCTTGAAATAAAAGTGTCGAGTCATTTCTGACCATTTAATGAATAAATATGTCCACAGTAAATGTCACCCCAATTCATAAAAACTGATTAAAAAAAAAGGATTTTATATGTTTATCATTCTGATTTTGTCCAAGTTAACTTACTTGACAGAATTTTCATTTTCCTGTAATTTCTGATCATCTGATTAACAAAAAAGTACATTAAGTTGAGTAAATTAATCTAACATTCACAAAAATGGGTGAAAAAAACAATTTTCCTGGTATTTGACCATTTCATAAACATAAATGTCTGTTATGCTCGACTGAATGACACCACACTTAACAGAAGCAGTTAAAATTAACTTTTTAAAAAGAAATCTCTGCATTTTCTAGTCATTTCTGACCATGTAAAAAACAAAAATGTCTGTTTTGTTGAGTAAATTAAACTACTATTCATAAGTCTGTGTAGAAATGAATAAAAATTCTATTTTTATCGTTAATTCTGATCATTTAGATGCCACTGGTTTGGGCTGTGTTCATGCATTTGACAGAAATTTGTAATTTCAGAATATTTCATAAAGATAAATGTCTAAACTGTTTGACTGAATGACACCACACACAAAAATAAGATAAAAATAAAAATACACATACATTTAATAACTCTGCAGACTTCCATAGACAACTCAGTCTAACAGGTGTTGCTTGCGTTTATATTTTAACTTTTAATCATGAATTCCAGCTCAGTATTTCTCAGTTCTGGGCCTGTATTATCGGTGGACATCTGTTAAATGATGTAAATCAACCAGAAGAGGTTAGAACAGATCAGAGCTTCAGGAACGTTCTCTAACATCTTCAGCTGATCGAGTCCAAACCTCCTGCAGGAACGTTTGTTTTCAGGACGAGCTGCAGAACAGAGTCGGCTTTGTTCTGACGACGCTACAGACTGAACAGCTCACACATTTTTTAACCCTCCTGTCGTCCTGCAGGTCAAAATTAACCCATTTTAAAGTTTGAAAATGTGGGGAAAAAACATCTATTTTTACAGTGAAACTTCTGTCTACATTTTCAACATTTTTGGGAAATCTTTGAACATTTTTTGGTGGAAAAAAAGAAATGTTAAAAATGTTTCTTAAGAACATTCACATAAAAATCAACTAAAATCCAGCGAAATTCGCTGGATTTTAGTTGATTTTTATGTGAATGTTCTTACAGAAAATATTAGAAGTTTTACTGATATATATGGAATCACTTTAGATATTTTTAGGATTTTTTTGGAAGATTTTTACTCATTTCCTGAAAATATTTACAGGAATTTTCTTGCCAAATTTGAGGGATTTTTTTTAAAATAAAACTTTTAAGGCAAACTTGTAAGGAATTATTGGAATTTTCTACCTGAAGGTTTTGCAAATTTTCAGAAATTTGGGGAATTTTTTTGCTGAATTTTTGTATTTTTTTCAGACAAGGAAACAATATTTTTTGGTGCCTGTAAATGAGGACAACAGGAGGGTTAAATAAAACCTGGAGCTCTGACCTGGAAACCTTTCCAGATTACAACATAAACATAAATATAGAACCAACAGCACATCAGATCGAATTAAAACCTGGAAACTGCAGCAGAAGTTCTGAAACTTCTCCAGATTATAATATAAACATTAATACAGAGCTGAGACTCACTGCTGCACATTAGAAACCCAAACAGTTCAGACATTTATGTTTATTAATTGATCAAAAACACCAGGAAAACACAGATTTCTGTCAAATGTTTTATAAATCAAATATTTCCGGTTGTTGGACAGCTGATAAACGCCTCTTTGTTCTTAAATAATGAGGATTTTTTTTAATTTCCTGCAGTTCAAACAGCTAATTAAGAAAATAACTGCAATTATTCCATTACGATAATAATCTCTAATTGAAATCATAATTATCAGGTCAGAACATTTTTCTGATTATCTGTAATTAAAAACACACCTGTGAACCATGTCTGATTAAATCTGACTGATGGTCTTTAAAAGATTCAAGATTGAAGCTCAACATAGAAGAATAAATAGTCAGAGTAAAGGCATATTTAAATAAAGTGTAATGTAAGTTGTGTAAGAGTTTCAGTTATGTGTCCATCTACTTGTTATATACATATTTAAATGGCCAATTAAATAATTTTTTACATTGTTATAACCTGAAACGACAATAAAAACCCACAACTTTGGTGCAATAAACTAAATATGATGTCAATAAATGCACAAATCTGTTATCAGCTTAAAGCAGAAGTCTAAAATAATTTAACAAATCTCACATTTTCACAGAAAATTTGCTGCAATGTTCAGTAAAAAAATAGTAAACACTACATATATTTATACATTTACTGGTTGGTTTATTTATTTCAGGATTTATTTCAAATATTCATTTCCTTATATATTTATCTAATATTGAATTCTGCAACACTTAAATAAAATATAAAATTCTGCTATTAAATAAATCCTAAAAAGTAAGTAAATAAAAATAAATGTGAAAAAACACTTTTTAAAATTTCAAACAAGTAAATAAGACCCCAAACATGCAAATGCAATGAAATATAAGTAGTAATAATTCTGAGAAAAATCTAATGGCGGTAGTAATAATAATAATAATAATAATAATAATAATAATAATAATAATAATAATAATAATAATAATAATAAAATTAAACGGTAAGTCTTAAGAGGAGATTTAAATGAGTTTGCTGGCTGAAATAGAATGAAATCCTTTAAAAAAAATGTCTTTAAAAAAGTAAATACTACATATTTATTTAATTCTGCATCATTCAATATAAAATAAATAAAAATTATATCTGCTATTTAAATCCTGGAATTAAAAAAATAAGTAAATAAATAAAAATAAAAATTTCAAATAAGGAAGACACCAAACATGTAAATACAATGAAATATAAATACTAATAATGCTGTGAAAAATATAATAATAATCAATTATACAGGTAGGTCTTAAGATACACATATTTGTCTACTAATGTGTTTATTTAATATTGAATTCCGCATCACTTAAAATAAAAACTCTGTGCTATTAAATAAATCCTGACATTAAAAATTAGTCCATAAATGCAGTTTCTCTGACGGCTAATTAGTTACTGACGGGTAAAATTTCACAACTCATTTATTTCCAGACTTTCTGAGAACTTTTCTTTCGTCAGTGCGACGTTTCAACAATCTGATGTGAAATCAAACCTTGTCTGAAGCTGCAGCGGCTCTAAACCAACAAATCTTACCACATTAAACCGGATTTCACAAACCGGTTGCATGTTCAGAGAAAAACGGTTTGAGAAATCCAGACGGACCGCTTCTCTTATCACAGAGTCTTTGTTTTCTAACCGACCAACTCCCTGCAGCTCAGACTAAAGTTTAGAGATCGGCTTTCTGTAGCAGGAAATCATCAGGTGAAAAACTATTTCATACTTTCAAGTGTTGCACGTCCAATAAACAGCAAGTGGAGCAAATATAAGGATTTTAAACTAAAAATAGTAAAAAATGAGGCAGCAGCACATGATTATTAGACCCACGAGCTCTGAAACTGTAAATAATTATCTTCACTGAGCAGATTTCCAGTTTAGCCACACAGTAAATGCGGAATTGATGAAGGATTTGAGAAATAAATCAACTGTGTGACGTCATATAAGGAATTTAAATGATCAGCTGCAATGATTTTTCTTATTAAAAATTTATTACCAACTATTTTGATAACTGATTAATTCATTAAGTTTCTTGAAAACTGAACAAATTCAACATTTTGCTGCTCGTCCTTGTTTTACTTTTGTCACTCTAATGTGCAATATTTAAATTGAATGTGTAATATTAAGCTATTATGTGTGATATTACTTTACCTGCAGTACCGTTTTCTATTCTAGTTTTATTCTAGTTTGCTTATTTTAATGTAAAATACAAAACGTACGAAAATCTTTTTGCTTTTCAACTAGATTCTTGACCATGTTTTGCTAAATTACAGATAAAAACAAGCAAAATTAGGGGAAAAACTATTAATTTACACGATAAAATGACAAAGACTACATAGTGACATGAACCATAAGTAACTTTTCTTTACTACTGCTGATAAAATCACCGTTATCAGCACCGTTATCGATCAATAACGTATAAATCGATAACATGAATTGAGCAGTAGTTTGTCTTCTGTGTAATTTTTCATGCCATTGTTTTCTCACATTGTTATTTTGCGCCTCGTTTGTGTTATTTTGTGTTTTTCTGTCTACTTTCTGAGCTGTTTTAACCGTTTACCTGTTTTTGATCTATAATTAATTCAGCTGTTTTATGTGTCGTTTTACTGAATTTACAAGCAGCTGCAATGACTTTTCCTATTAAAAATAAATTTCAAACTATTTTAACAACTGATTAATGTATTAAGTTTCTTGAAAATTGAACAAATTTAACATTTTGCTGCAATGCAATATCTAAAGTTAATGTCTAATATTACTCTACCTACATTATTTTTTTACTTTTCTATTCTTATTTTAGTGTAACGTCAGAAATAAATTCTACTTAAATCTTATTGCATTTCTTCTGCTGTGTCATTTTGTTTGCTCTGAGTAACATCTGGCTGAAAACTTTCCATCATGACGACTAAATTTTTATCTAATCTTATCGTATAAACAATTAAAATACTTCTGACACGCCTCAGCCTTTAATCAACCCGTTGCTCAACGTAGTCGTGTTTGTTTTTGTGGTGTTCTGCAGCAGAAATCAACAAAACAACTGTGATTAAATAGATAGTTAACATAATAGTTGCACAACAATAAATAAATAATTATTTCCTTCTTTGAACACAGACAGCGTTTTATTAAACAGCCGTTACTGTCTGTGTGTCTGAATCAACACAAACTCGTTTAACTGGTTAAATCACTAATTAATTAGTAAAAGACAAACTAAAAACTCATGTAAACATCCCCACCTGTGGAACACAACTTAGGTCAATATTACATAAATATATAAGCTATGAAATGTATAAAGAAATAAATACACAGATTAATTCAATAGTTTTTAAAACCATTTTTCAAAAGCGCTGTTTACTAATGGCACATTTCTGAAGCACAACTAAATATTTAAAAGTAGTAGTTTTTAAAAAATGTCATTTTTCCAAACAAAGAAATACATCAATTGACATTTTTATTGCTTCATTTAGTGTTTTCAGGATTAATTTAATATTGATATTCGTTCATTTCATTGCAATTTTCCTAAATATTTATTTCTGTATTTATTTATTACAAAAGACTTATTTATATTATTAATATTTATGCATTTATTTTATATTGAAGAAAATTTCATTTCATAGAGTGGAATATTATTGTTTGACTCAATAAAAAGATAATAAATACTCTATGAAATACATACTAAAATAAAAACATAATTACTACATTAACCAATATCCTTATTGCTTCATTTATTTTCAGGATTAATTTCTTATTTACTCATTTCATTGCATTTTTTTCCTACATATTATTTAGTATTTACTGAATATTAAAGAAAATAAATAAGAAATATGCTAAGAAATACATTCTAAAATAAATAAAAAGAGACAATAAATATGTCTATAAAGCCTATTTATAACAATATTATATATATCAATAAAATATATTACATAGAGTGGAGAAATAAAAGCAGCATTTGGAAATAAAGATACCTTGAAGAAAAACAAAAGTAGTGCTTTGGAAAATATATTTTTCACAAAAAAATATTAAATTACATTTATTTAATGCATTATTTTTATTTCAAAATATAATACAATACTAAGAATAAGAATAAATCATAAAGTTAAGTTGTAAGAGGAGATTTAAATGAGTTGGTCTGCTGACAGTAGAAGGAAGTTATTTAAATAAATGTCCTTTAAAAAAATTACAACTACATATATTAATATATTTCTTGGTTTATTTATTTCAGGACTTATTTCAAATATTTATTTACCTGTCTACTTGTGTATTTATTTAAACCTGAATTCTGCATCACTCAATATAAATTTAAAAAAACATTATATGTGCTATTAAATAAATCCTGAAATAATAAAAATAGGCAAGAAATACAAAAGTAAATAAATGAAAGTATGAAAAACACCTTTAAAAATGTTCAAAAAAATCAAATAAGACCCCAAACATGTAAATACAATAAAATATAAGCACTAATACTGCTGAGAAAAATATAATAATAATAATAATAATAATAATAATAATAATAATAATAATAATAATAATAATAATAACTTAAACAGGTAAATCTTAAGAGGAGATTGAAATGAGTTTGTTGGCTGATAGTATTTAGAAAATGTCCTTAAACAAAAATGGAATATATATTTATAAATTTTCTATATTTTAGTTTATTTATTTCAGGATTTATTATTAGTATTAATCTAACATTGAATTCCGCATCACTCAAAATAAAAAAAATATAAATAAAATAAAAATGTGCTAACAAATAAATCCTGAAATAAAAAAAATAGGCAATAAATGCATAAGCAAATAAATAAAGTTAAACATTAAAAAACACTTTAAAATGTTTAATATTATTATTATTATTATTATTAATAATAATAATAATAATAATAATAATAATAATAATAATAATAATAATAATAAAGGTAACTCTTAAGTGGAGATTTAAATGAGTTTCCTGGTTGATAGCAATTTTCAAAAGGTCTTTAAAAAAAGAAGAACACTACATTTATTTATATATTTCCTGGTTTGTTTATTTCAGACTAATACTAGCTGTAACTGCCTCCTCATACAGCCTCTAAGTGGACCAGCCTGCAGGATAAACCAGTTCTGTCATGTCATCCTGAGTCTGCAGCTTTCTGCAGCAGGAACTTTCTGGTTTTCATCACATCTAGCTGTGATCCTGTTGCTGCACGTCGTTCCTCATTCTGACCTGTTGAGAAATGTGACCTTTTATCTGTCAGGCGTGAAAAGGAGCAACGAGAAAGTTAAAAAAAAAAAAAAAAAAAAAAAAAAAAAAAAAAACAACTCACTTTTACACCTTGTTAGACGCAAACAGAAAGTGCACAATTTTGTTTTAGCCCCACATAAAGTACATTTTCACACAATAAACACGATTAATAAGAAGATTGAAGTTGAATTGTGTTATTATTGTGGCTGCCAGGAGCCTAATGTAAATAATCTTTAACAGAATTAGCAAAACTGTCAGATAGTTAGCATAGTTAGCTAGAGTTGTTGCTAAGTGACGCTAATAACTATTAAGAGGATTAAAGGGTTGTTAACTTCACTAGCTAACCGGTAAACTAGTTTAAAGCTCCTGTCCAGTTAGTTAACTTTAGTTAGCAGCTAACATTAGCCGCCCCAGACGGCTACAGGCTGCAGGCAGACCGGCTGACGCTGACACCGACACCGCGGTCATTCACATCCACCGGAGCCTTCCCGGTCAGTGGGGTTAGCATGCTAGCAGGCTAACGGCTAGCAGGCAGATAAGGAGTGTTCCCGTTACCGTTAAAGTCTCCGGTGTCCGCCACCACCACCGTGTGCTTCTTCAGCTGGTTGAGAGCAGACTCCATCTTCCTCCGTTTGTCCGGTGACACCGTGGACATGATGACACACCGGACCCTTTTATACACACAAAGCACGTGAGAGCCGCGGGCGGACTGTCAGCGGCGGGGGCGCGCACAGAGGGGAACGACGCAGCGGGAGCGTGCAAGGACAGCCGGAAGTGAGAGCGGAAAAAAACAAAAACATTAAATATAAATGTTTCAATTTTTTTTAGATACGCATTTTTATTTACTAAAAAAATAAGCCAACTGTCGTCTTTAACTCTATAATTCTCTATTTTTTTATTTTCTAAGTTTTAATCTTCAATCTTAGTCCTTTCCTAGTTCCTTAACTAAATAAGAAGCTAATTATTCATTTAACTTATAATTTTATATTTTGTTTGTCTGCTCTCTTTTGTTTGTCTCATTGTGCTACATGCATTTAAAAAAACGTAAATAATTAAAATAAAGTATTATATATCTGTGACCAAAAAGTTTTTTAAAGTTTTTTTTTCTTTTTAAAATGTAATTTATTTTTGCAGGGACAGCTCAAAATTTAAAATGTTAATATTAAAATAATTTGTGTCTGTAGTACCTGAGCAGGTACACAAGAGAAAATTGTGTTATACATATGTATAAAAAATTATTCAAAAAAGACAGCTGGAAGTGAGAACGGAAAAACAATAAAAACATAAAATATAAATGTTTTAATGTTTTTTTTAAATAGATATTTTTATTTACTTTAAATTCAGCCAACTGTTGTGTTTAATTCTTTAACTCTCAATTTTTTTTATTTTAAATTTCTAACTTTTAATCTTCAATCATGCCTAGTTTCTTTGTTTAATAGGCACCCTAAACTAATTAATAAGCTAATTATTCATTAAACTTATTATTATAATTTTTACTATTATTTTATTTGACTGCTCTCTGTTGATTGTTCATTAAAAAAAATTAGTATTACATTTATTTAATACATCATTTCCTTCAGGATTTATTTCAAATATTTATTTACATGTCTACTTATGTATTCATCTAATACAGAATTCTGCATCATTCAATATAAAATTAAAAAATGTATGTGCTATTAAATAAATCTTGAAATTTAAAAAAATGACAATAATTGCAGAAGTAAATAAATAAAAGCTAAGCTAATTATTCATTTAACTTATTATCATTTTTATTATTTATTTTATTTGACTACTCTCTCTTGATTGTCTCTGTGTTGCATGTTTTGATTGTCAAACCACTTTGTGAACGTTGTTCTTAAGGGTGCCATATAAATAAAAATATTTACATAAAAATATAAAATATTATGTAACTGTGGCCAAATATTCAGTTTCAGCTCTGTGGTCCTAAATTAGTTTAAAAAAATATCCAAAAAGACTAAAAACAACGACCTAAAAACTGTCATGTCCAATCAGTTTTGTCTATAACCAACTTAGAACATCAATTCTATGGGATGTATGTTGGTTTGAATAGTTTAAAAAAAAAAAAAAAAAAAGATATGCTGATGTGAGCCTTGAAAGTTTACCCAGAAAGCACTTTATAAAGTTTTCACCATCCTCAGATAGAATTACTCAAAAATTGTTGACAGTTATTTAAAAATGTGTTCCAAATGACATGAAAGTCATCTGAAACCACATAAAATTGGTCCGAAATTACTCAGTATTGTTCAAAATAACATGTAAATCATCCAAAATTTCTTAAAAAAAAGTTTAAAATGGCTAAAAAAAAACTGTCCAAAAGTACTTTAAAATCTTTTTCAAATGTTAAAAAATCATCCAAAATTACCCAGATGTGTACGAAAGCAGTCAAACTTTGTCCAAGTAAATGATTTTTAAAACAAAGAGCCTAAAATGTTGACTAGTCAACTTGTTCTGAGTTTGCTTTGGGCTTCAACACTTTTGCACATGATCACCACTGATAGGTCAAAAACTTAGCCGGTCAGAATCCAGCTGCAGCTGGTTCAGATGGAGTTTCAGGTTTCAGATTTGAGCATTTCAGGTGGTTAAGGATGTGATTTATTGGCAAGCATCAACCCGATGGGTTGAGAAATCCAAGGCACCAAAACATCAAAAACTGAAGTTTTTTAATTTTTCACTTGAAGCTGTAAAAGAGTGGATCTCCATAGAGCTCATACTAAACTCCTGTTGTTGGAACATGTGGAAGGGCAGCGCTGAGGCTGGAGCAGATAAACGAGGCTCTTCATTGGTCTACAGCCTGTCTGTGTTGCTAGGCAACATCCTCAACATTCAGTGTCATGTGACATTCTGAGTAGAACATCAGTGATGATGTCTGACCTTCAGTCCAGTCAGCAGACAACCACCAGCAGACTACAAAGACCGTGCAAATCTCGTAGTAATGGAATCAAGAAGGAAACGACCTATCCTGTCCTGCCGTCAGCAGACGGAGCAGCCAGCAGAATCCCAGCCCAAACACCAGAGTCCGCCTCTAAACCCCCCCATTCTGAGTATGGAGGATTTTCCAGCTCTGCAGAAGGAACGAAGGAACTTCACTGTCTGCAGTGCAGTCGATCAGAAACAACAGACTGTCCCAAAGAGACAGAAAATCCACAGGAAGTCGGGTCTCAAAGTGACGTTTGGGTTGACGGTGCCGGTCCCCCAAGTCCTCATCGCATCCCCGACAGCCTGTTGCAGCCAAGAGGGCTCCGTAGCCATGGCAACAGAGTCCAACACAGAGTCAGCAGCTAGACCTGGTCCAAGGCCTGTAGCTAGACCCGGTCTGAAGCCCGCGCCTAGACCTGGACCAAGGCCTGTGGCTAGACCTGGACCGAGGCCCGTAGCTAGACCCGGACCGAGGCCCGTGGCTAGACCCGGACCGAGGCCCGTGGCTAGACCTGGACCGAGGCCCTTGGCTAGACCCGGACCGAGGCCCGTAGCTAGACCTGGACCGAGGCCCATGGCTAGACCCGAACCAAGGCCTGTGGCTAGACCTGGACCGAAGCCTGTGGCTAGACCTGGACCGAGGCCTGTGGCTAGACCTGGACCGAGGCCCGTAGCTAGACCCGGTCTGAAGGCCGCGCCTAGACCTGGACCAAGGCCCGTATCTAGACCCGGACCGAGGCCCGTGGCTAGACCTGGACCGAGGCCCATGGCTAGACCCGGACCAAGGCCCGTAGCTAGACCTGGACCAAGGCCCGCTGCTGGACCTGGACAACAGATCACCATCTTGGCCAGACCAAGGCCCCAGCCTGAAACTGGACCCGGGCCAGAACTCTTGGCCAGACCAGAGCCACGGACCAAAGCACAGTCCATGGAGACACCAGGGCCAGAGTCCATGGAGACACCGAGGCCAGAGTCCATGGAGACACCGGGGCCAGAGTCCATGGAGACACCAGGGCCAGAGTCCATGGAGACACCGGGGCCAGAATCCATGGAGACACCGGGGCCAGACACCGGGGCCAGAGTCCATGGAGACACCAGGGCCAGAATCCATGGCGACACCAGGACCAGAGTCCATGGAGACACCAGGACCAGAGTCCATGGAGACACCGAGCCAGACACCAGGACCAGAGTCCATAAAGACACCAGGACCAGAGTCCATCATTGGAGAAAACCTTCTGTCTGCTGAAGAACAGATTCTGCAGCTGAAAGCTATCCAGGCAGAGTCCACCAGACAGATTGCTGATCTGTCCATGGATCTCTGCAAAGAGAGACTGAAAATAAGAGATGCTTCAGTCACCATTGAACAAATGGAAGCATTTCTACAAGAAGTCCGGAGAGAAAAGACGGAGACGGAAACCTGTCTGGTTGAACAGGTCAACCAAAACTCCCAACTGAAAACAGAACTAGAAAAAATTCAGCTGCATCTGAAGGAGCAGCAGCAACAGTGGGAGGTGGAGAAGAGCCGTCTGGAAGTAGAATTAAAGACGGCACTTTGTAAAGAAGAAGGAAACTCCGACCAGAAAATAGATTCTATAGAGGAGGTGGTGGACAAACCAGAAAAAAAGAAGAAGTCCTGGTGGAAGAGGTTCGTCAATTTCTTTCAGAAAAGTGGTGGAACCAAACCTCAACCTGAGTCCTGACTCAGGTTGAAACTCTTCCTCTTCTCCTCCTGTCTGGACACACCAACCAAATAATTAATAATATCTTTCTGAAAGATATTATTTGTTATTTGTTATAGGTCTAACTGTTTTTTTTTTTTAAACTAAATTTTATACAGTTTTATACTACTTTTTCATAATAAAATATAAAATACCATTATAAACTACATCATTTCATGTTTATATGAATTCTCATGTTGTGTAATTATATATTACCATGCTGTTTATAACATGTACTTAAAAAAATAGAACAAAATTTAAAAAAAAAAAATTTAACAGAATGTTCCTTACTTACATGTTTTCTTTAACAAAATTCTGAGTTTGACAAAATTTAACTAAATATTAACGGCAATAAAAACAGTCAGAGAGTTGTTGTTAAAAAAGAATTTATGTTTTTGTGCAGTTGTGATTCTGCTGTTTTCATGGTTGTGTGAAGGTTCTGTACTAACATGTCCCACTAATCAATGAGGAGTTTTTGGGTTTACAGCTGCGAACTCAAGGAATGATGAGTCTGAAGTTGTTTGAATGAATGAGCGATGACAGTTTGAAATGTCTGAGCTGTAGAACGTCTCCTGGAGAAAGTTCTAGAGTAGACCTACCGACAACTGTCCTGTAGGTATACGACAACTGTCCAGTTGTCGGTAGGTCTACTCTAGAACTTTCTCCAGGGGACGTTCTCCTCTATGGACTTCATGAACGTGGAATGTTCTAAGTGACACCAAACTGAAAGACTGAAAGCAAGAAAGGAGAACGTCCCCTGGAGAAAGTTCTAGAGTAGACTTACCTACTCTAGAACTTTCTCCATGGGGCGTGTCGGTAGGTATACTACAACTGTCCAGTTGTCTACTCTAGAACTTTCTACAGGGGACGTTCTCCTCTACGGATTTCAAGGACCTGGAAGTCTGGAAATATTCACAGTTTGGATGGTAGAACTCTGATCATTGATAAAGTTACTGGAGATGTTTTTTTTTTAATTTTTTAAAATCAGCTTATTGTGAAAGATTTGTTGTCTCTATATACATTTATTTCACTTATTTTCTCTTTTAAAAGTCCATTTTCTCTCAGGGCCCTTTGCTGTGTGTTAATCACTGATTGTTTTTTTATGCAGGTCCATTTATTCTCTATGAGATGCTGTGTAATAACTCAGGTACTGATATGATCGGTGAGTCACGCTGACTGTATGAGGAAATAATCACATCTGTGTGCGTCATTGTTCTGCACTTTGGGTGCAACCATCAGCATGAATCGTTTAAACCATCACAGTTTAAAGCATTTCTGTCTGAGAATGTTCTGGAATATGAATATAAAATAAACAAATATGGAAAAACTGACTTCAAATGAGAATTATGTTATTGTCAGAACTTACATTATAGTTAGAAGGTGGTGATGTTTGTGAATTTTAAACAGTTTATTCCCACCAAGAGTTTAAATTCTGCTTTACTTTGTTTTTACTCTCAGTTTTTGTGTGATATATCTTGTGGAACAAGTTGAAATTATTCCAAAATGACTCGAAACCTGTTCAAAACTAATCAAAATTTCCCAAAGCGTCTCAAAAATGATACAAAATGATTCCAAATATGTCCAAAATTTGTTAAATCTTGTTGTAAATGACCCAAAAGAATTCCAAAATCACCCTGAACAAGTCCCAAAAAACTCAAGTTTTGTTCAAAATGGTCAAATTTGTCCAAACAAATTAAAAATTGCCAATAATGACTCAAAATCTGTCTAGAGTAACTTGTAAAGCAAGTTGAAATTTTTCCCAAACTGCTCTAATTGTAGTAAATGACTTGAAACGTTTTGATAATGAATTTGTGAACTTGTATTCAGTGACTGGAAATGTGTCCTAAATTACTGAAAAATCATCCAAACTGACTCAAACTTTATCCATCGTCCACAATGACTGGAAACCTGCTCAAAACTACTCAAAGCTTCTCAAAACATACTAAAAATGCTCCAAAATCTGTTAAATCTTTTCCCAAATGACTCAAAAAAGTCCCAGATAACCCTGAACGAGTCCCAGGAAGCTCAAAGTTTGTTCAAAATTATTCAATTTGAATTAAAAATTGCCAGTAATGACTCAAAATCTGTCCATTCTGTGAGATTCTTCCAAATAGCCACCCTTTGCTTTGATCAGTTTTCCACACAGTCTTGTTATTCTCTGGATGAGCTTCATGAGGTAGAACCTGAAATGGTTCTCCAACAGTCTTGAAGGAGTTCCCAGAGATGCTGAGTATTTGTTGGTCCTTCTGCCTTCACTCTGAGGTCCATCTCATCCCAAACATCTGGATTGGGTGTAGGTCAGGTGACTGTGGAGGCCAGGTCATCTCCATCATCTCCTTCTAGGTCAGATAGTCCTTCCACAGTCTGGAGGTGTGTTTGGGGTCATTGTCATGTTGGAGAATAAAAGATGGTCCAACTAAACGTAAACCAGATGGGATGTCATGTCACTGCAGGATGCTGTTTAACTTCACTTTGTAGCTTCAGTTTGATGGTTTAGCTTCAGCTGGTAGCTTCAGTTAGATTTTGTTAGCTTCAGTTTGATGTTGTAGCTTCAGTTTGTAGCTTCAGTTGATATCTTCAATTTTAAGCCTTCAGATGTTGCTGCTGTTCCTCCGTCCTCCACTAGATGTCGGTGTTTTACTTCATGTTTTCCTCGTTGACAGTCACATGGACCTCCATGTTGGAGAGAGAGAGTCTGGAAGACCAGCAGAAAGTTTAGTCCGACTGAGTGAAGGAAGCAGAGAGTCACATCAGAGGTGAGTCTCAGTCTTTCTGCTTCATTCTGCTGATCCTTTATTCTTTATTCTACTGGTCCTTTAGTCTTTATTTTACTGGTCGTTTAATCTTTATTCTACTGGTCCTTTAGTCTTTATTTTACTGGTCCTTTAATCTTTATTCTACTGGTCCTTTAGTCTTTATTTTACTGGTCCTTTATTCTTTATTCTACTGGTCCTTTAGTCTTTATTTTACTGGTCCTTTAATCTTTATTCTACTGGTCCTTTAGTCTTTATTTTACTGGTCCTTTATTCTTTATTCTAGTGGTCCTTTAGTCTTTATTTTGCTGGTCCTTTAATCTTTATTCTACTGGTCCTTTAGTCTTTATTTTACTGGTCATTTATTCTTTATTCTAGTGGTCCTTTAGTCTTTATTTTACTGGTCCTTTATTCTTCACTCTGCTGGTCCTTTCTTCTTTATTCTACCCTTATTTCTGACCTCCAGACGTCTCTGACCTTGTTGGATGTTTATCTGATAAACTCTGTGTATCTGCTGTGATCTGGTTGGTGAACGTTGCGCTGGGATTTCATTAATTAACCCTTTAAACACCAGCTCATTGTTGTTGATCTGATGTGTGAGCACCCTGCGCTCTGATTGGCTGAGCGCCGTTTCCCCTCGGCCGCTGTGGAAGCCAGAAATAAACTGGTGGAGAAGAACAACATTTGAGAATACCGACCATTCCTGGAGCCGTTCCTCCCTGCAGACCAGAGGAATTCATTCCTACAATGTGCCCTTCTGTTGGCCGCTGGAGCCGCTCCATCGCACACGTGGCACAGAAAACATAAGAACAGCAGGCGATAGGGCTTTTAGAGGAGCTTCTGTCCTAAAACATCACAGTTACCTGCTGCTTCTGATGTCTGGGGGTTCATTCTTCTTGTTAGTTTGACTTAAAAGCAGAAAATCTTCTCAGCTGTCAAAACTAAATGACATCTTTTGGTGTTTAGAAGCAAAAGTGAAGTTTTAACATTTGGTGCTGAATCTGAACAGTCAAACAAACGGAAAAAAACCCCCAAAATGATCTTTTTAAAGTCAAGAAAACTGAGAAAAGACCCCAAAATGGTTGTTTTTAAGTCAAACAAACGGAAAAAAGACCCAAAAATTGGTCGTTTTTGAAGTCAAACAAACGGAAAAAAGACCATTTTTGGACCAACTCCAACAAATTAATCTACTAAGATGATTTAATTCCTCTCAAATGAGGTTCATTGTAAGGAGAATTGGCTCAAACTAAACTGTAGAACATAATTTAAACTCATTCTTTCCTTTTATTTATTCTGTAATGCTGCTGTAAGAGTTGCAAAAACCAAAACCAAAACATTAAATGCAAAATGCCAATGGTAAACGAAGAGCAGATAAACCTAATTTCTGCACTTAAGGTTTATTCTTGTAACTTCCTGTCCATGTACCTGTAGTTTTAAAGGTTTATTCCATCCAGAAATACGTTCTTTAGAATTAGAGTTAAGGTCTAAAGGGTGATCTTCACCATGTACCTCAGACGGCTTTAAGAAAAGAAAAACTATACTAAAAATTATACATCAAAACGTGTGTCTCCATCAGGAACAGTGGCTGGAATGTTTGGTAGCGATCTGTCATTCTATTTTTATGATATTTGCTAAAATCTGCCCTAAAATCCCCGTTGACCTGGATGGGAAATCGTCCAGTCGACTGCCAAAACTTTCATGTTTCTGACACTGTAGCTCTGGAAGATTTTACAGAAAAACTTCACCTAAAGTGTAGTTTTTTGTTTTGTTTTTTTTTAGCCAAATACTGTTAAAAACTCAAAAATCTGAAGGTTTTTCTACATCCTGTGTTTGTAGTAAAGGAGCGCCACCTACTGGATCAGAAGATCTCTAAAAAAGCACGACTCATAGTTTTATAGGTTTCTTCAACCCAAAGTACTACTTTTTTCCAAGTACTTTTAGTTTAAAAAGTTTATTCCACCCAAAAAGTATGTAGTTTTAAAGGTTTATTTCATGCTAAATACTGAACTAACTTTTCAAAATACTGTTTTCTGCCCAACGTTTTATAGGTGTGTACTACCCAACGTAGTACTTTTCTCCAAGTGCTTAGTTCTAGTTTTATAGTTTTCTAAGTTTATTCCACAAAAACAGAACTTTCTAACTCAGAACTTATTGTTTTATAGGTTTCTTCAACCCAAAATACTACTTTTCTCCAAGTATTTACAGTTTTATAAGGTGTATTCCACCCAAAAAGTATGTCGTTTTAAAGGTTTACTTCGTGCTAAATACTCAACTAACTTTTCAAAATACTATTTTCTGCCCGACTACTTTACATCGTATCAAAGTGTCATTTCTTCAGTGTTTTGCCATGAAAAGATAGAATTAAATATGAACAGAAATGTGGGGGGTGTACTCACTTTTGTGAGATACTGTAAATATGTCAGTAGAAAAGAGAAGAAGGTTTGATTTGTGGTCACCAAGAACCAACCTGCTGCTGTTAGAATTCATCCAGTTTTCCTTCATTTCTTCGTCTGTTTCGCATTTTATTCCTGCAGTCGTTCTTTTCTTGGAGCTGAATATCTTTGTTTTCTATCTGTACCGTGGACTGGAGAGGAAATAGGAAACGTACGATGTGATTCTGATCTTCATTCTGCCCAGAGAGAAGAAGAAGCTGGTGTGATAGCAGGAATGAAAAATATATCGGATATCTGGGAGGGCATCGGAGGAAAGAATGAGGAATGAGAGGCAGAGAACAAACACAACCTGAAAATATATCCACTGAAACAAGAAGTAAAACTGCACAGAGTTCAATAAAAACCAATGTGGATTAATTTATTAATTACTGGACAAACAGGCAATGTTTTAAATGCTAAAAAATGTAATAAATAAATAAATAAATAAAAATAATTTTACAAAATCTCTAAAAATTAAAGTGAAGCAAAAAAGGCTGCTAGAAAAAAGAAAATGTTTTTTAAAAATGTAAAAAAAATAACGATAAACTATGACAAATATCAATCTGTGCTGAAAAGTTCCACTTTTTCAACATTTTTGGGAAATTTTTGAACATTTTTTGGTGTAAAAAATGTTTAAAAAATATTTCTTTAAGAACATTCAGAAAATTCACTGGATTTTGGTTGATTTTTATGTGAATGTTCTAAAGAAAATATTAGAAGTTTGACTGATATATATGGAATCACTTTAGATATTTTTAGGATTTTTTTGGAAGATTTTTACTAATTTTTTGAAAATATTTACAAGAATTTTCTTGCCAAATTTGGGGGATTTATTTATTTATTTTTAAAAATTATTTTTTAATATATATTTATTTTATTATTTTTAATATTATTTGTAATTTAATGAAACACAACAAATCTGTAAAATACCATTTAAAAAAAATGTTTGGCCATTTTTCAACCTTAAAACATATGATTTTTTTCTTTCAGAAAACAATAAAAATGTATAAATAAATTACATTTTTAGCAGATTTAATTGTTAGCAGATTTCATTACAGCTGTATTAAAAAACTCAATTGAAATATCTGTGAAATAATAAATTTTATAGCTGTTTAAATTCTGTAAAACTGTAATTTTATGTCCATAATTTGTCGAAAAACTCATTATTATTTGTAAAAAATACAGATTTTTTTCATGTGAACGTTATTTACAGCTTTGACCTGTTTTTTAGGGTTAACATGGAAATTATTTCGAGAAACAAAGTGCAAAATCACATTATTTTACATATTTAAGTCAACTAAAAATATGATTATTGTGCAGATGTTGGTTGTAATCTTTCTGTTTTGTTATTTTTTACAGTTTTTAAACATTTGTTTCATATAGTTTTCTGGCATCTTTGCTCCTTCTTATGCATTTTTTTTAGTTTTTACAGTACACACAGTTTTATCTATTTTTTTCACACTATTATTCAACTAAACCAGTCTGGTGTCTGTCTTTTAAAGATATTTAGCTGCCGTTAGCTTAGCATAGCTCAAATTCCCCTTTAAAAGTGGCTAATTTACCCGATAAACTGCTTGTTTAATACAATGCCAAGAGAAGCAGAGTTTGTGGTTTTTAAACGTAGAAATTCTCTCAGGATTCCTTCAACAACCAGGAAGTGGAGTCGTCTCCGGTCGCCGTGACGACGTCTGGATTGTGTTTAAAACCACAGCATGGGACTCCCAGCATCACGCCCAGTTTAACACACAAACACTCCTCTAAAAATAGCAGAGGTTTCTACGTCGTGTGGTTCAGATGCAGACTAATCTTTACGGAACGTCTCCTTTCGGAATTCTTTCGTTTCCCACAGAAGCTTCGACTTCCTGCTCAGAGTGTTTTCATCAGAGTGGATCTCATTTACATTCAATCCTGGCAGCCAAATGAAGCTTTCTTCTAAAATTTAATGGATTATTATCTGTAATTTAACACATTAGGATCATTGAACTAAATCTGTGAAATGACAGGTAGTCATTTAAATAAAAACTGTGAAGAAAATTCATTTTTTTCAGTGTACAGGGAAAAGAACCACAAAAACAATCGAAATGACCACAAAAACACACTATATGACAACAAAGAGACAAAAATGAAATGAATGAAAGTGACACAAAGTGACACAAAAGTCCAGAAAGACTACTCTTTCCAGAGTAAAGTGTAATTTGTGAGTCCTTTAAACCTCGTTTCCTTCCCAGAGAACCTTCTCGGTGTGAATATTTTCCTTTAAATCATCTAGAACAGAGCAGCGCTGAATGAAACATCTCATTTCCATGAAGTTCCACTGGAGGCCGGCTCTGCAGATCCTGATAGATCTGGTGTAACTTCATGGAGGCCGGCTCTGCAGATCCTGATAGATCTGGTGTAACTTCATGGAGGCCGGCTCTGCAGATCCTGATAGATCTGGTGTAACTTCATGGAGGCCGGTTCCCCAGACGTCCCTCAACGCCTCGGAGTGAAAATCAATTTTCATGACTTTAAAATGGAGAACGTCTGTCTTCTAGCAGAAAGTTTAAAGCAGCCGAGCTGAATACAAAGCAAACAGGATTTACTGGTGACAATCCACCCAGAATACATCAGGACCAAAGAACAGAAACCATTTAAACCCCGACAGATTAGAAATAAATCATTTAAATCCCAGCAGGATGTTCAGATCTGCTCTGTTAGCTCCATGTTTTTATGAACTGTTGTTAAAGGATGGAGTTTGTCTCTTTAATTCAGTTTAAATCAAGTGTTTTTGTTTATTGAAGCTGCTCTATTTTACATTATAACCAGTTCTCTGCACTTCTTAAACAGAGTCGTGTTACACAATCAGCTGTACTAAGATTTGACACTAAATGACTGTAAAGTGTCAAAAAAAAAGTCCACATAAAGACACATGAGAACAAAGAGACATAAAATACCAACAAAAATACCACAAAGTGAAAAAAATGACTAAAAAGTGGCACTAAATGACTATAAAGTGTCAAAAAAGTCCACAAAAACATACAACATGACCACAAAATGACCATAAGAGACATAAAATGACAACAAAGATCCACAAAATGATCACAAAGTGACACAAAATGATCACAGTGACACAACATTACCACAAAAAAAGTCATTTTTTGTCACTTTGTGATCATTTTGTGTTATTTTGTGTCATTTTGTGGTCATTTTGTGTCACTTTGTGGTCATTTTGTGTCACTTTGTGATCATTTTGTGTTATTTTGTAACACCTTGTGGTCATTTTCCGGCCCTTTGTTGTCATTTTAATTTACTTTGTCTTCATTTTGTGTGTCTTTTAGTCTTTGTGTTTGTTTTAGGTGTGTTTTGTGTCTTTACATCTGATTTTTTTTGTCTTTCCAGCCAGTTTCGGTGTCACTGTGGTCAGCTGGGTCAAATGTGTTTCAGACAGATGTTCTGACCTGGAAGGAGTGTTTACTGACGAGTGTGTGTGTGTGTGTGTGTGTGTGTGTGTGTGTGTGTGTGTGTGTGTGTGTGTGAGAGCTGAATGACTCTCTGAATGGACTAATGATGTGTAGCGTGAAGCTGCTGGGAGCTGATTGGATTATAATTAGATGACTCATCAGAAACAGCGTGTTCTGTTAGTCAGCGTCCTCAGCATGACTCGGCTAAAAAACACACACACATCAGACAGAATACCATGAGGAGATTTTGTGTCATTTTGTGGCCATTTTGTGTCTTTTTGTGGCCATTTTGAGTCATTTGTGGTTATTTTGTGTCTCTTTGTGGTCATTTTGTGTCTTTTTGTGGTCATTTTACATCTCTTGATAGCCATTTTATGTCTCTTATTAGGTGTTTTGTGTGTCTTTTTGGTCATTTTGTGGTCATTTTGTGTCTCTAGTAGGTGTTTTTCTTCTCTTTGTGGTCATAATAAGTTTAGATTTCATCATTTTGTGTCTCTTTTTCATCATTTAGTGTCTTTTTGATCTCTTTGTTGTCATTTTGTGTCTCTTTTTAGTTATTTAGTGCCTATTTGCAGGAGTTTTGCGTCTCTTTGTTGTTATTGTGTATCTCTTTTTAGTCATTTTGTGTTATTCAGCAGCACTGAACAGTAAAAGGTGGCGTTTCCTGCGGCGGTTGTGATAAAAAAACAAACATGTGGAAGGATGTTGATCTCAGGATTTAGCAGAAATCTGAGCTTTATTACGAATGGAGGCGACACAAAGCAGCTAGGATTTCCTTTAGTGACGCCTTCCAGTGGAAATAAAAATATAAAATCACGTCTTCAGGATTCTGAGCAGCTCGGATTCATCGTTACAGCAGAGAAAAAGCTGGACGTGGTTTAAAATAGAAAGCAGTGGAAGTTTAGGAAGTCCAGTTAGAAGAGCTCAGCAGGCGGCTTCATTAAAACTAAAACTCTCTGCGGCCGTTCAGAGCAGAAACAGACAGAAAAGATGAGATATCCACTAAAAGAAGGATGTTTCTGGAGGTTTACTGGAAGACGAGGCAGTGTGGAGACGGTGAAGCTAAATGGTTGTAATTAGCCGTGAGCAGAGCAGCAGAATCACAGTGATAACGTCCAGACAGACACACAAACCAGCTGAAGGTTTAAATCAGAAACAGCAAATATTCATCCTCCCAAAGTCATCAAGTTTAGGAAAAACAGTCACTTTTCTGCAGTCAAATGAGAAGAATTTGCTCAAACGCTGCTTAAAGTCGAGCACACACAAGTTTACTACAGAAGAGGACGTTTTTCAGGCCGTTAACTGTCTCTTTGTGGTTGTTTTGTGTCTCTTTGTGGTTGTTTTGTGACTCTTTGTGGTTGTTTTGTGTCTCTTTGTGGTTGTTTTGTGTTTTTGTGGTCATTTAGTGTCTCTGTGGTCATTTTGTGTCTCTTTGTTGTCATTTTGTGTCTTTTTGTGGTCATTTTGTGTCACTTTGTTTATCATTTTGTGTCTTTTTCTTGTTATGTTGTGTCTGTTTGTGGCCAATTTGCATCTCTTTGTGGTCGTTTTGTCTCTTTGGTTGTTTTGTGGTAATTTGGTGGCCATTTTGTGTCTTTTTGTGTCATTTTGTGGTCATATTGTGTCACTTAGTGGTCATTTTGTGTCTCTTTAAAGTCATTTTGTGTCACTTTGTGGTCATCTTGTGTCTCTTCGTGGTTATTTTGTGTCGATTTGTGGCCATTTTGTGTCTCATTAAAGTCATTTTGTGTCACTTTGTTGTCATTTTTGTCACTTTGTGGTTGTTTTGTGTCTATTTGTTGTCATTTTGTGGCACTTTGTTGTCATTTTTCTCACTGTGTGGTCATTTTGTGTCTCTTTGTGGTCATTTTGTGTCTCTTTGTGTTTATTTTGCGTCACTTTGTGTCTATTTCTGGTCATTTTATGTCTATTTTTAGTCATTTTGTGGCACTTTGTTGTCATTTTTGTCACTTTGTGGTCATTTTGTGCTCGTTGTGTGTGTCTGTGGACTTTTGTGTTACTTTGTGGTCATTTTGTGTCTCTTTGTGGTAATTTGTGTCATTTTGAGGTCATTTTGTGTCACTTTAAGGTAACTTTGTGTCTCTTTGTCCTCATTTTGTGTGTTTGTGGATTTTCTTGTTACATTGTGATAATTTTTTTGTCCCTTTGTGGTTATTTCGTGTCATTTTGTGTCACTTTCAGTACTATAAAATTACACAATGACTAAAAGGAGACATGAAAACACCACAAACACACACAAAATGCCTACAAAATGACACAAAATAACTATAAAGAGACACAAAAAGTACTGTAAAGTGACACAATGACTAAAAAGAGACTAAAAAAACCCACAAAATACCTACAAAGAGACGCCCATGGATGTATCATTGACATGTTTGTGTGTCCAGAGATTCACTGATCATTTTTCACTGCGGATAAAAAAAGCTTTGTGTTGCTGCTTCAGTCAAACAAACGGACTTTAGACACTGAGTTTCATGGAAATACAAAAGAACAAACATACACAGACACACACACACAGACACACACACACACAGAGTAACACACACACACACAGTAACACACACAGTAACACACATAGTAACACACACAGTAACACAGGACCGGCTGCCTGATTCAGTGTGTGTCTGTGTGTTGCTGTGTGTGTGTGTGTGTGTGTGTGTGTGTGTCTGTTGTGTAGCCGTGTGCGATCATTAACATTCACATCCTGCCACCCGTCGGTCCACAGCGACTTGTTCTCATTGAAAAGTTCACGAGGTGCTTCTTTACCGATTAGTTACCATGGAAACCAAGTTTGGTTCTTCCACCAGAGGAAACCAAACGCTGAAAACTTCCACAGCGGCTCAGCGGATCCCTGGGAATCATTGATTTCTGACAGAAACACTTACATCATCCTCTTCATCTTCATCCTCCTCTTCATCACCCTCATCTTCATCATCCTCGTCATCTTCATCCTGCTGCCTGACACAAAATAACCACAAACACACAGAAAATAACCACAAAGAGCCATAAAATAACAACAAAGTGACTACAACAACACACAATAACAACAGAGAGGCAAAACACCTACAAAGAGATGCGGAATACCCACAAAAATACACAAAATAACAACAAAGAGACACAATGTGGCCACAAAGAGACACTAAATGACCAAAGACAGACATAAAATGACTTCAAAGTGACAGGAAATGAGCACAAAATGACTACAAAAAGACACAAAATGACCAAAAAGTGACACAAAGAGATAATAAATGTCCACAAAGTGACAAAAAAGATCAAAAGGGATACAGAATTACCCCATGAGCATAAAAAAGTTCCACAAACACACACAAAATAACCACAAAGAGATGCAAAACACCTATGAAGAGACATTAAATGACCGTAAAGAGACGCAAAATGAGCACAGAGAGCCAAAAATGGCTATAAGAAGACACAAAATGACCAAATCTGGACTTAATATGACCACAAAGAGAAGCAAAATGACTTTAACAAGTCACAAAATGACATCAAAGTGAGAAAAAAGACCATAAAGAGACACAACATGACAACATTTTAAAGAAGCTCGAAGTAAAAGTAAAATAACCCGATGACATGTAAAATGTCCAGATGTTCAGACAGACTCCTCCATGAAGTTGACTTTTAAAGAGCTACTCTGTGTTTAAAGCGTCAGACTCATGAATAATTCAGCTGCAGTCTGTTTGTTTTATCTTTCTGCTGCATTATTTCAGCTCTAACCTTGAATATTAGCATCTCCTTCCACATCAGGAGCTTTTATCCGTCAGTAGAGGAGCTAATAATGTTCCAAACAAAGGTCATCCAGCTCAACCTGCACCAAAGAACACAGTCAGTGGAACACAACACTCCCTCAGAGGGTTTTACTAACACACAACACTCTGTTCTGTTGTGTAGTCACTGGTTTAACACAATGAGATCACATCCAAGTCACTTCACTCTTAAGTCACTTTGTTTAAAAATCCAACTAAAATAAACTGACAAACAGAGAAAATGACCTCAAAGTGATACAAGATGACTAGAAACAGACACAAAATGACCAAAATGAAACACAAAACAACTTTTAAGTGACACAAAGTGACCAAAAAGTCATAAAATGACCGCAAAGTGAGAAGAAATGACCAAAAAGAGGCACAAAATTATCCCAGAGACAAAAGATGGACACAAAATGACCAAAAATAGACGTGGCACAAAATGTGTACAAAGTCACAGATCATTTTCAGAAACCAACACAAAATGACCTCAAAGAGACACAAAATAACAACAACATGACACAAAATGACCAAAAGTCTCAACAACTGACCAAAAAGACACACAAAATGACCAACAAATGACAGAAAATGAGCAAAAACAGACATACAATTACCATAGAGACACAAAATTACTACGCAGACAAATATAACCACAAAGAGATACAAAATTACCATAAAGTGACAGAAAAGTACCACAACTGGGCACAAAATGACTGCAAAAAGACACAAAATGGCTCTGAAAAGATACAAAGAGACATAAAATGACTACAGAGACACTAAATGACAACAGTAAGACACAAAACAACCGCAAAATGACAAAACAGACCAAAAACAGGCACATAGTGACTAAAACAGACACAAAATAACCACAGAGGCACAAAATGACTGAAAAGAGATACAAAATGACAACAAAGTGACAAACAAATGACCAAAAACACACAGAAAATGATCATAAAGACAATAAATGGCAAAAAAGGCACACTTTGACCAACAAAAGACACAAAATTACCACAGAGAAAGACACAAAATGACTAAAAATTGACACAAAAACATACAATTACAAGTAAGAGAGACAGAATGACCAGTAAATGACAGAAAATGACCAAAAACAGACACAAAATTACCACAAAGTGACAAATATAACCACAGAGACACAAAACACCCATAAAATGACAGAAGTTTACCATAAAAAGACAAAAATGTCCCTTAAGAGACACAAAATGACTAAAAACAGACACAAAACAATTAAAGACAGACACAAAATAATTAAAGACGGACACAAACTAACCACATAGTGACAGAACAAACCAAAAACAGACACAAACTTAGCACAATGGACACAACTTCAAAGTGACACAAAATGACCAATAAATGACAGAAAATGACCAAAAACAGACACACAATTACCACAAAGAGACACAAAATCACCACAAAGTGACAGAAAAATAACACAAATAGACACAAAATAACCTCAGAAAGACACAAAAATGGCTTTGAGAAGATACAAAGAGACATAAAACAACTACAGAGACAAAAAATGACAAGAAACACACAAAATGACCACAATAAGACACAAAACAACCACAAAGTGACAAAACAGACACAAAACAACCACCAAAAATGACAAAAAATCACATAAAATGACTGCAAAAGGGCACAAAATGACTGAGAAGAGAAACAAAATGACAACAAAGTGACAAACAATCCACAAAAAACATAGACAAAATGACTGTTATGAGACAAAATAACCAAAAAGAGGCACAATTTGACCAACAACAAACACAATATGACCACAAAGAGACACAATTACAAGTAAGAAACACAAAGTGACTAGTAAGTGACCAAAAACACACACAAAATTACCACAGAGACACAAAACACTCATAAAATGACAGAAGTTCGCCATAAAAAGACACAAAATGTCTAAAATGTCAATAAAATCACTACAGAGACACAAAATGACTAAAAAGACACGAAACAACCGCAAAGAGACACAAAATGACCACAAATATATACAAAATAAAAACAAAAGACACAAGAATGGCTTTGAGGAGATACAGAGATAAAAATGACTACAAAGTGATAAAAAAGTGAAACAAAATTACTAAAAATAGACACAAAATTACCACAGACATAAAATCACCACAATAAGACACAAAATGTCTACAAAGTGTCAAAATGGACCACAAAGAGACATAAAACAACCACAAAGTGAAAAAAAATGCAGCCAGAATGACAGTTTTTCTACATATATTACTCTATATTTTCCTTCTTGTCAACAAATTCCATTAAAACATCAAAACCTAAGATGATTTTATCCAGATTGTCTCCCTGACAGTTTACTTCTCTGTGGGTCATGGATTTTTTCAGGCTTTCTTATATTTGTTGTCTTTCTCTCTTTTTTTTGGTCTCTTTAGAAAGATCAAACCATTAAAAAATCATTATTTGTTGTTAATAAGACTTCTATTTAAATGTTCATATGTCTGTAGGAAGCATTAAACCTCTGCTGAGCCTCAGAGCTGCAGAATCATGTTCATTTATTAGCATAAACACAGAGAAGCTATCAGAGCTGCACATTCATCACTGCTGCTGCTGTTAGAAGAAATAATCTGCTGCTGATAACAATCTGCAACCACATCCAGCTGCTGTAGGAAATTACTTCACCTGTTTTATACGTTTGGGACCCGTTTTACAGATGTATGCTGCAGGAAAACAGGCTGGAAGTCAGTGGTTTGGGTCTTTTCACTGGATAAAGGGACAATAAAAGAGTTGATATTTAATATTCCAGCTGATACTGCCGAATCCTGCAGTATATAAAAACATGGACACACGTGATAAATCTGTCTGCCTTTGTTGTGAGTTTCCACTAATTTATTCAGCTTCTCCCTTTGATGCGTCACATGTTGGAACTCCGCTTTACCAAAAATAAAACTTGGCTCGTCTCAGACAGATTCAGCTGCTGGTAAATAAGAAGCTGGAAACTGTCACTCATCAGTCACTGAGCTTCACTGTTTATTCAGGAAAACACTGGAAATGTAGCCGCTGGTGCTAGTCAGTAGCATCTCGAAGCTAGCCAGTAGCTAAATCAATAGCATTCCTCAGTTTGACTCCGAGGCTAATCATTAGCATCTGTAGGCTAGCAAATAGCATTCTTAGGCTAGCCATTTGCATCCATTGGCTAGTAAGTAGCATTCTTAGCTATGATACTAGCATTGCTATTTTAGTGACATGTATTACAGATATGGTAATCCTCATTCCTGCTAGCAACTAGCATCCCTAAGCTAGCGACCAGCTAAATCACTTGCATTCCCTGGTTTGTCATCATTATTCCAGGGCAAGGAACCTACCCAGAGACTAGCATCACTTATGTAATTCCTAGGCTAATGACTAATATCCCAGGTTAGTGATCAGATCAGTCACTTGTATTCTACAGCTAATCATTAGCATTACAAGGCAAGTCACTGGCATTTGTAGTCCAGCAACTAGCATCCCTAGGCTACTGAGTAGCTATTTTACTTGCATTCCTCAGTTTATTGCCATCATTCCAAGGCTAGGAATGGACAGGCTAATCACTTGCAGCCATCAGCTAGCAAGTAGCATTCTTAGCTATGGTACTAGCATTGCTATTTTAGTGACAAGTATTAAATATCTAGTAATCCTCATTCCTGCTAGCAACTAGCATCCCTAAGCTAGTTTAAGGATTTAGTGAGTATCACTTGCATTCCTCGGTTACTCACCACCATTCCAAAGCTAGTAACTGACAGTTTTAGGCTAATCATTAGCATCCGTAAGTCACATTCTTAGCTTACATTCCTATTTTAGTGACTAACATTACTCAGATAGTCTCATTCCTGCTAGCAACTAGCATTCCTTCCTAGAGACTAACATCACTAATGTAATAGCTAGCAATCCCTAGCATTCCTGGGCTAATGACTTATATCCCAGGTTAACGACGAGACTAGTCACCTTAATTCCACAGCTAGTCATTAGCATTACAAGGCAAGTCACTGGCAGTTGTAGTCTCGCAAATAATATCTGCAGGCTACGACGGTATAGCATTTCTAGGCTAGTCACTTGCATCCCTACGCTATTGAGTAGCTAAATTACTTGCATTCCTCAGTTTATTGCCATCATTCCAAGGCTACCAATGGACAGGCTAATGACTTGCATCCATCGGCTAGCAAGTAGCATTCTTAGCTATGGTACTAGCATTGCTATTTTAGTGACGACCATTACATGTCTGGTAATCGTCATTTCTGCTAGAAACTAGCATCACTAAGCTAGTTTAGGGATTTAGCAAGTATCACTTGGATTCCTCGGTTTGTCGCTATCATTCCAAAGCTAGTAACTGATAGTCTTAGGCTAATCATTAGCATGAGTGGATCACATTCTTAGCTTAGCTACAAACATTCCCATTGAAGTAACTGACATTACTCAGGTTGTCTCATTCCTGCTAGCCACTAGCATTCTAGCTACTGACTAGCATCTCTAATCTAATAGCTTCCCTAGCCTAGCTCTTAGCATTTCTAGGCAAGTGACTAGGAATGCTAAGGACAGCCATGCTAATAAAACATACATGAATTGACTTTTTTTCAGCATTCTTTGACTAGTAATTAGCATCTGTCCACTAGCAAATGACAATCCTAACATAATTAATAATGAATGTATTCTATATGTGTTAAATACAGTGTGGATGTGCTGTACTGATACACTCTATAATTAATCTGAGATCAGACACATTACACTGATAACACTCCACTTAATAAGGCCTCTCTGTTAATCAGCTAATGAATTTTTCACATATTTGATCTCTGTTAATCAGCGTGTGAAAGCGAAGCCATTTTTAAACCATTAACGAGCTTCTTAGCTGCTCTGCTTTCACTTTTTCTCTTCACAGCAGGTTTTTAATTTCCTTCTGGGTGTAAATCAGCTCCCAGCGACACCGATAGCGAACTGTCTGTCGGATGAGTTTTTATTTAAAGCCCGACGCCTACAGGAAACCCTTCCCGTCTCACACCTGACAGTCCTGATCGTAATTGGCTCCTGCGCACCTGACAGAAAACACACTGATATCCGCCTCCAGTGTCCGGCATCTTCAAGGTGTTTCAGATAGAGGCAGCTTCTGATTAGCAGTTATCAAAGCGACGTGGACGTTTCACTAAAGGACATAAAAGCTGCTCTGATGCGTTTCTCCTTGTGTTTAATGGTGAAGCTACACATGCATAGGAAACGCACTGACAGAACATTATCCTGCGCAGTGGAACATGTAATTGCATTCGAAAATCATTTGCTCGCTGATGACGGATGTGTCGGCGCTCAGTGAGGAAGTTATTTACTACATATTACTGCCGCTAACCAGCTGACTGGAGATCAGTTGCTCTGGTAAGGGTCCTGAATCTTCCTAAGAAGCTGTAGTCTGGACGGTTTAACAGGATGGATATGAAGGAAAACTGGTTGCTATGTTACATGAACCAGAAAAGTTCACAGCTCCTTGTTTGTCATAATATTATTAAAGTAAAACTCACTTTTAAAGATGTCAGGGAAGAATATAAAACCTCCATAAATCAAAAATACAGTGTGTCATCACGAAAAGGCAAGTCTCTGGCAGTTTTAGTCTAGCAAATAGTATCTGTAGGCTAGGATGTAGCATTTCTAGGCTAGTCATTTGTGCTCCTAGGCTAGCAAGTAGCATTTTTAGCTACAAACATTCCTATTTGAGTGACTAACATTACTTACTCATTCTCATTCCTGCTAGCAACTAGTGTAGCGGAGTTAATGATTCCACTTGCCATCTCATATTACATATTCGGTTGCTACGCTAATGCTATCACCGAGGGGTTAGCTGTGCCTCTTAGCTTGCAGCTAATGCTATCTGTAGAGCTGTAACATCTTTCTACAGTCAGATTAACTTCAACGCTCTTTTCTAACTGACAGACTCATCTCTTTGCAGAGAAACAACGGGCAAAAACTGAACAGGAATCAGGACATTAGCTGCTCTCACAGCAGCTAATGCTACGCTAACAGCCAGCGGCTAGCGGCTAAGTTAGCCACAGATTAACTTGAAACAAAGTCTTGGAAGACAAAAAGCAATAATAAAGCTTTAAGATCTGGACTTTATTGGGCAATAAAAGTGACAGATGAGTGAAAAATTAAGAAAACAGATGGTAATATAAAGGGGCTGCACAGTGGTGTAGTGGTTAGCACCGTCGCCTTGCAGCTAGAAGATCCCTGGTTCACGTCCCGGCTTTCCCGGGATCTTTCTGCATGGAGTTTGCATGTTCTCCCTGTGCATGCGTGGGTTTTCTCCGGGTACTCCGGCTTCCTCCCACAGTCCAAAAATATGCTGAGGTTAATTGATCATTCTAAATTGCCCGTAGGTGTGAATGTGAGAGTGATTGTTTGTCTCTGTATGTAGCCCTGTGACAGACTGGTGACCTGTCTAGGGTGTCCCCTGCCTTCACCTGAGTCAGCTGGGATAGACTCCAGCCCCCCATGACCCTAATGAGGATTAAGCGGTGTATAGATAATGGATGGATGGTAATATAAAATATTTAATGTGCAAATAGCAGTTATTAGCTTCACTGATCACTAAAATCTAAAGCTCAGCACGTAATAAATATGTGGCCTTCTTATAAATGCGACTCCTGACTGATGCTAAGCTAATGTTTTGTGTCATAACTGTGAAATGTGGTATTTAAAATGATTTAAAACAGAAACCTCTCGTTATTTTCTCAGCTTAGTTCCACCTGCAGTCTGGTAAATATTTCTGTCTCGGTTTGTTTTCGCTCCGTCTGTTTTAATTCATGAATCTCTGCAGCAAACACACGACATATTCTCTAACTCTGCTCGGTTTAAACTCAGGAACAGCTGCTGAAATGGAGAAAAAAGCAGAAGCAGTGGAAGTTTTTCAGAGTTTCTTTTGCAGAAACGCTGCTGCTAGTGGACGCTAACGATGCTGCTGATGGATCACAGCGGTCTGAGGGTCTGTTAGCGTCTCAGAGCTAAAGTATGAAGACTCAGGAACATGAATCATCCACTTAACGAGTACAGGATGTAAAATACTGCATGATCCTGTGTTTAAAATGGAAGGAATAATTACATTTTTAACACATTCCTCAGAAAAAGCTCTCCAGCAGAGTCTGCACTTTGATTTTCTCGTATCATTGAATGAGTTTGTGCCGTTGTTAAACTTACAAAAATAAAAAGTTTACTTTCTGTTGGCTAAATTGGTGATTCTATAATAAAAAACAACATTTGTTATGATTTAACGGTGTATCTAGAGGGGAAAATAGGATATTTTCAGTTATTTAATAGTAAATCTGCAGCATAAAAACTGAAAATGTTAAATTAATCCTTAAAAACAAAAGCAGCTCATTACCCAAATTTGTCCTGTAATTAAAAAACTGAATTTTCTATTAATTAACAGTAGAAAAAGCAGGACATTTTTTCTGTATTTAATCTTAAGTCCTTAACAAACATTAAAATTTGTTCCTATTTAATGTTCCAGCATTAGTTAAAAAAGGAAAAAAGACTATTTTCCTATTATTTTTGAAAATCTCTAAAAAAAAATGTTGCATTTGAAAAAACAAAAACTAAACTTTCACTGCTATTTAGTGCCAAGTCTAGAGAGAAAATTAATTAATATTTAATAATTATTATTTAAAAGGTAAATCTGCTGTATAATAACAATTATACAATAATAGAAATTGAACATTTTTGTTCACTAATTAACAGTTTGCCCACAATGAAAACGACAACAACAAACAACATTTTCTGTGTTTTGAAGATGATTCTACGATTTAAAAATAAATACTTTTGCTAGTTTTTAATGGTGCGTCTAGAGTGGAAAATAAGACCGCCATTTGAAGGTGAAAAGGTTAAAAAAAAAGTATTTCCTATTATTTATAGTAAACAAAAAAAGAAGTAGCATATAAAAAAAATATATTGTCAAAAAAACAAAACAAAACATAAACTTTTCTACTATTTCATGGTGTCTATAGTGAAAAACTGGACTTTTTGTGTTATTTAAAGGTAAAACTACACCATACAACCTGCAAATGTTCAATAAATCTATAAAATAACAGAAAATATGCTGGCAGCTCATGACCAAGGCTATTTCATGCCGTTATAAAACTTAGAAAAATTAACCCAACTTTTTTGTCATCTAAATTGGTGATTCTATCATAAAAATGAACATTTTCTCTGACTGTAGTGTAAAACAGGACATTTTCAGTGATTTAAAAGTAAACCTGCTTTATAAAAACTGAAAATATTAAATTAATTAGTAAAACAACTTGAATATTTCCACGTTTAAATGTTGTTTTTTTTAAAATCCTGTGACCGTGACGCTCATTTTAAAGGTCGGGTTTGGGATGTTTTCTGTATTTTATTTCCAGTTCTTTACATTTCGCCATAAGAGGACTGAGAGGCGTCGCCATGGAAACAAAAATTACTGAGGCCTCTGGAGGACTGGATCTCCTCCCTCCAGGACCTCCAGGATTCTGGACATCCTGGAGGTCCTGGAGGGAGAAGATCCATGAGTCAGTAACACACTGGTTTTATTTTATTTTTCTCTTTTTTCTCCTCTCCTGAGTGTTTTTCTGTGATACTGAACCCTGAAGGAGGACAAACGTCTGGCTGGAAAACATGAAGCGGAGGATTTATTTAAGACGTCACGCTTGTTTACGACCGTCGGGAATAAATCCTCAGAATTACAGAAACTCATCACAGAGTCTGTCCTGTAATTTAAAAAACTGAATTAACAGTAGAAAAATAGCACACTTTTATTGATCATTATTGTAAATCTATAATAAAAAAATAAATATTTGCTGTTATTTCATGGTCTCTCAAAAATTAAAATTTTTTTTTAAAGAAAATGTAATTAATCCTTAAAAACAAAAGCAGCTCATTACCCAAAGTTTGTTCTGTAATTAAAATAATAATATTCTGGTTATTTACCGTAGAAAATACAGGACATTTTTCTGTATTTTTATTATAAATCTATCATTAAAAAAAAAAGATTTTCTGTTATTTAATGGCATTTCTCTTGTGGAAATTGGGACATTTTGGAAATGTTAAATTAATCCTGAAAATCAGAAGAAGCTCAGTACACAAACTCTGTTCTGTAATTTAAAAAAAAAAGTGTTTTCCTATTTTATGGTAAGTCTGAGATAAAAAAAAAAGCTCTTTTCCTCTAAATAAAGAGTCTGTTGGAGTTCTCCGACTATCAGAACGACTGAATGAGCTCTGATTGGATGAAGTCATTTCCCTACAATCATCGAGTCAAAGAGGCCATCAGGGCCAAAAAAACCCAGAAAAGGCTTCAGGAGGATCACATTTAAAGAAGTGTGTCTCAGTAAATCAGTTTATTCATTTATCCTGTATGTGTGGAGGAGGATGGAGGAAACGAGACGATTTGATTTGTTTTCATTCAGCAGATTTAGACACAGAATCTGAAGAAACACCGAGCTGCTTTTTACTGTATAGTTCCAGCAAAAGCAGGATTTTAGTTAAACCAGGGAGACATGAGGAGATTTTATTTATTTCGGGGTTTAGCACTCCTGTTCATTTCATTTACTGGTGCAAAAAAATATTGTTTCCTTGTCTGAAAAAATTCCAAAAAATACAGCAAATATTCTCCAAATTTCTGAAAATTGGCAAAACCTTCAGGAAGAAAATTCCAATAATTCCCTAAAAGTTTTATTTTTAAAAAATCCCCCAAGTTTGGCAAGAAAATTCTTGTAAATATTTTCAAAAGATGAGTAAAAATCTTCCAAATAAAAAAATCCTAAAAATATCTAAAGTGATTCCATATATATCAGTAAAACTTCTAATATTTTCTTTAACAACATTCAGAAAAAATTCAACCAAAATTTGCTGGATTTTGGTTGATTTTTTTCCGAATGTTCTTAAAGAAGCATTTTTTTCTTTTTTTTTTTACACCAAAAAATGTTCAAAAATTTCCCAAAAATGTAGAAATGTTTTCACATTGAAAGTTTTCACTGTGAAAATATGTATTTTTTCCCCTACATTTTCAAACTTTAAATTTGCAAAACCTTCAGGAAGAGAATTCCAATAATTCCATAAAAGTTTCCCTTAAAAGTTTTATTATAAAAAAAAAAAAAGTTAAATTCTTTAAATTTGGAAAGAAAATTCTCTGGATTTTAGTAAATGTTTTGTGAATATTCTTAAAGAAACATTTTTTTAACATTTGTTTTTTCCCCCAAAAAAAGTTTCAAAAATTTCCCAAAAATTTTGAAAATGTGGGCATAAAAATATTTTGTTTTTTTCCACATTTTCAAACTTTAAAACAGGTCAGTTTGACCCCCAGGATGACATGAAGGTTAATCTTTAACAACCTGAGCAGTCAGTAGGAGGTTAGAATCTAAAATCACATTACATTGTTTTTATTTCTGTTGGTAATATTTACAGAAAATGTATTGAACTGAACAATAAAAAACATATTTCATCTGTATTGTAGTTCAGTATTTTTGTAGAAATGTGAAGTTAATTAAGTTGTTTTGGTAAAAATCAGCTGACAAAGCGTGATTTAAAGGAGAATTTCCAGTTTTTTACATGTTAAAATCACTTTAATTTCCATTTTTTAAAACATTTTATTATCACATAATTATTAGCTGATGTTTTTGTGTCATTATTTTTAATGTTACCAAAAGATATCATGAACGAAACAATAAAAAACATATTTCATCTTTATTATAGTTCAGTATTTTTACACGTGAATTAATTAAGTTGTTTCAGTAAAAATCATGCAACAGGGTGTGATTTACAGGTGAATTTCCATTTTCTTTTTACATTTTGTCTTTATTTTTAATGTTAACATTAAATATAATGAATGGAACATTAAAAGAAATATTTCATTTTTATTATAATTCAGTATTTTTGCAAAAATGTAAAAATTTTTTGTGTAAAAATCAGTTTTTATCGCAGAAAATTTGCTGGAAAATTGTTTTAATGAGAGTTATTAATTAATGGTAAGCATTTTTTTTACAAGTCTATTTAACATTTGCAGCTTTAATACTGTAGATTTACTCTTTAATGTTTATTTTTCTGTTGTAGATTCAAATCAATTTCCTGTTTTTTACTTATTAAAATATCATTTTATCAGCTGATGTTTTTATGTCTTTTTGTGTGTTATGTCCAAAAAAAAACTAAATTAGACAACAAATTAGACAAAAATAAATTAATTCCTCTTTTGCAGAAATGTAAAATAAATAAGTAAAATTTAGTCCTGTAGAACCTTTCAGAGATACGAAATCACAAAATGCTCTACAACAATAATAAAACAAAGATAAAACAAAAATAATAAAGTTAATAAATTGTCCAAACAGAGGAGCAACAGTTAAAGTACAATGCATCAAAAATAATAAATAAAATTTCAACAAAATTTATAGGAAAATGTGAGTTAATTATGTATTTTTTTAAACATAAAAATCAGTTTTTATGGCAGACTACTGCTACTTCTGTAAATGTAAAAATAGTGCAATTTACAGGACAGAGTCTGACTAATAACCAGCACATTTTCAGCTTTTTATTTAACATTTGCAGTTTTTATACAGTAGATTTACTTTAATGTTCATTTCTCTGTTATTTTCCAATTTAATTTTTTTTTACATTTAAATTTCTATTTTAGTAAATGTAATAATAGTACCGATGGTTTCTGGTTTTAGACGACAAAGTCTGGGGAACAAGCAGCACATTTTCTGTTTTTTCATTTTTTAAAATTCAACATTTTCAGTTTTTTTTCAGTAGATTTACTGTAAATAACAGTAAAAAGCCCCGATTATTCATCTTCCTGAATGCGTGGGATGAAGGAAACGTGACGATCTAATTTGTTTTCATTCTGCAGCTTTACACACAGAGTCTCCATCAGACCAGTATAATGTGATATAAATATGTGTAATATGATATAAAATGAGATTTTATTTATTTCTGGGTTTAATTTGGATCCTCACCAAGCCGTCCAGTCAGCGGGAGGCTGGACTTTTTAGATGTAAATTCATCCTTCAGGAAGATTTATCTCCTCATGTCCATAAATAAACAGAGGAACATCCTGGTTGGTGTGACTGATGTCCAGTAATAACCTGCAGCAGCAGCAGAATACAGATGTCCCTGAACGCACCACAAGCTTCTTCTTCAGGACGATGAATTTATGATGGATGAGATATTTATGGATCAGCTGCAGGTGTCAAACGTTCTCGTCAGACGTGATTAAATGTGTTTGCTTTGGTCGGATCGTCGTCAGCGTCTCAATATTTCACATCAACTGAACCAACAAAAGTTTAAACCCCAAACTAACCTTCAAACCTGCAAATAATGAAGCCTGAGTCTGATTTAACGGTAAATCTATGATGGAAAAATGAACATTTATCTTTATTTAATGATGTATCTGCAGTGAAAATTGTATATTTAATGGTTTCTAAAGCTAAATCTACAGAATAATAACTCTAAATAATAAATAAATCCATGAACAAGAACAAAAACAAAATATTGGCAGGAAAAAGGTACATTTTAATAGTGTTTCTACTGTAGAAATAAATAAAATAATACTAATAAAATAAATAAAGAAAAAGAGTAAACAAGACTTGTTCTGTGTTTTAACGGCGCAAAAATAAACATCTATTTTTATTTAATGATGAATCTGCATTGAAAAATAATATATTTTATGATATTTAAAGCTAAATCTACAGTATAATAACTCTAGATGTTAAATAAATCTACAAAACAATAACAAAAACAAATTAGGCAGGTCATTACCTGGACTTTCTCCTGTGGTTTAATTTCATTTTCTTTAAAAAAAAGCTGAATTTTCTGTTTATAAACAGTGTGTCTACTGTAAAACAAATAAGAAAAAAAAATGTTGTTCTGTACTTTAATATTATATATATAATATTAAAGTACATATATATATAGATAGATAGATAGATAGATAGATAGATAGATAGATAGATAGATAGATAGATAGATAGATAGATAGATAGATAGATAGATAGATAGATAGATAGATAGATAGATAGATAGATAGATAGATAGATAGATAGATAGATAAAAGCAATATCTGTAAAATAATATTTTTTGCTTTTTTACAGTAAACTATTTTTACAATAACATTTTAATTTAGTCAAAAATTATTTTACAGTGAAACATTGTTTAAAAAAACGACTTACTGTTTTTTTTACATAGGCAACACTTATTACTATTATTATTATTTGTAATTTGTCAAAACGGAAAAAAAACAACGGCACAAACGAGACAGAGAATGACAGAAAAAGCAACAAAAAGAAGCAAAACAACAAAAACAAGACTCAAAACGATTAAAAAGAGACTCAAGACAACAAAAATAGGCAAAATACATGACACAAAACACAAAACAATGTCATAAGCAAAAGACACAAAGCAAGACAACATGACAAAAACAAGACACAAAACCAGTTGGTCTTAAACACATGAGTTCTGGTTGGAGGTCATTAACAACCACTGGAGTCTTTGTCATGGTGCCCCTTTTTTAACTAAACTCCCACAATGCTCTCTGTTTTAACTGTAGTCTGAGTGATGCCTCCTCTGGTCTCTACAGGATTAAACAGGGAGAGGCTCCACCTGGTGGAACAACCAGGAACTACAGCTGGTCTATGATATGGTTTATACAAAGCTAAAATAATGAAACTATTCTGTAAATATTAGCAGATTTTTGCATGTGAGGAATCTGAAAGCAGAAAAAACAAGAATAAAAGACTTCTAAAACTAAGTTTTGTGTGTTTTGTGTCACAAATTTGAGCTATAAAGAAAATGATTTAAGTGATATTTACAATTGGCAGGAATGTGGCGATTATTCACTGGAGAAATGTTCTAGAAAACACATTAGTCAGTTTGATTCTCTTTATTGATGCAGTTTTGTTCCTTTGACGTTTTAAAATCTCCCGCTGTAGTTTGATCAAATGATTGGGAACTCGTTTGTAAATTTCCTGACCTCGTTTTCACCTCATAAATGTCTAATTATCTCCTATCTGTTACTTGTGTAGCTAATTATCACCTGTCTGTTACCTGTTTATTGACTGTTTTAGCTGTGATGAAGTTTTAGTGAAACTCCTGCAGCTCTGTGTTCAGCAGCTCCAATAACTGAATAGTTCATCGTGTTTAGTTGTGAATATTTCAGCAGCTGGTCGTGTTTAAACCTCTGATTCTGGTGTAATCACAGTTTAATCATATATGGATGCTACGCTATTAGCTCTTAGCTGAAGCTGGTGTTGTTTAATCCGACAACGACAAACCTAATTAAAGCTGATGGAGGAGGAGGAAGTCTGGGCTGGAAAAGCTGCATCAATAATTCAACTTTCATTTCCTCATTTCACCTCCCTGATGCTGCTAATTTACCTCCAGGTGGTTTGAATCACAAATCATGGAGAGTTCGACTGATTCAGAAACACTCAGACACACTAAAAGGACCAGAAAGCGACTTTTAGGAGCAAAAAGCAACGTAAATATTTATCTTACTGTCAACAAACTCTGTGGAAAAGCAGAAAAGTAAAATGTGACAATGCATTACCCTACACTGTAAAATATTTACATAAAAAAAGTTACAAAGCAAAAAAAATGGACAGACAACAAAAAACAGAAAAAGCAACAAATAAAGCCAAACACAAAACGACAAAAACATGAGACAAAACAAGAGACAAAAAAATGGACAAATGACAAAAACACGACAAAATAAAAAAATCAAGACACAAAATGACAAAAAATGAAACCAACGACACAAAAAACAACAAAAATAAGACCAAAAATGAATCACAAAATGTCAAAAGAACAATCTAATATTTTACTTTATGATCATATTAGAGTTAAATGCTAAAATTAAAGCTGACAGTCTAATAAATATATAAATCTCCTTCTTGATTCTGTTCATCAAGGTTTCTAAATGTCTCTCTTTTTATGATTTCTGTGCAGTAAAGATGTGAGACTGACAGAAATAAACTTCCAGAAGTTCCTGGAGGAACCAGAACCACATTAGCATTCATTTCTACCCATGTTTCTGACCACCTGGAGAGAAAACGTCTAAAATTCAGTTTCATCTTCAGCAGAGCAGCAACAGGAATCCTCAAGTCTGGAATCTGCACAAATCTGCAGATTCAAGGTGAACTTTAAGGCAACACAACCACTTCTTCTTCTTGTTCTGTTTAAACATCGGTGACCTTTCCTGTCCGGACGCAGCGTGTCGACTCGTTTCCATTCCGGGTCCCAGCAGCTGCTTTTTATTTAGCATTTATTAGCTTTAATGCTCAGAATACTGAACAGTGACTGCAGCTTTTCTTCTTCTGTTGCCCACAGACTCTCAGCATTCTGCATAATTACATTTACATCACTCCAACAGCAGCTCTAACACGTTTAACACACGTGTTCCTCACGGTTCATTGAGTAAAATCCTTCCTCCGCTGCAATAACGTCATAATTCCATCTCTTAGTTCACAATCAGGAGCTGTTAAATCCCCTCATTAAACAATCAGACACCAGGGTGGGACTCATTCTGTTTATCATTCACTCATTAATGTCACTTATGATTAGATTTTACTGACATTAATGTGTAAATTACAGTGTGTTGGGTTCATTGTTTCTAGAAGGCTCTCAGCGTTCGTCTACATCAGAGGCGTCAAACTCATCTTAATTCAGGGGCCGGACCAGTAAAACCACAGCATAATAACCTAGAAATAACTCCACGTTTCCTTTGTTTTACTGCAAAAAGGTTCACATTTCAGGAATTCAAAAACTGAAGATAGAAAACTGAAATTAAATTCAGTTTCAGCAACATTCAGCCTCGGTTTATCATTTCCACATTACAACTTCCAGATCACAGAGTGTCGACAAAGGAACACAACATTTAGTCACCTGGAACTGAACCAGAGAGGATTTACTTTATGATCAAAACAACAAAAGTCAGACAAAAAAAGGACAAAAACAACAAAAACAAGACAAATTATTACAAAAATGAGACAAACGACACAAAACAAAACAAAAAAGAGACAAAAGATTTGACAGAAAAGTCACAAAGCGACAAAAAAATTAACAAACGAGACAAAATAACACAAAATGACAAAAAAAGCAAAACACAAAATGATAAAAAAAGACAAAAAAACAAGTGAGACAAAGAGAAAACACAAAACGACAAAAACATGACAAACATAAGAAAATGAGAGAAACGACAAATTTCAGACAAATCACTCAAAACAAAATAAAAAAGAGACAAAAAATTAAACAAAAAAGTTAGAAAGCAACAAAAAATGAACAAACAACAAAAAACAAAATGACACAAATGCTACACAAAACAACAAACAAAGCAAAACACAAAATGACAAAAAAATGAGACAAACAACAAAAGTCAGACAAATAACAACAAAAACAAGACAAATAGTACAACAATGAGACACAAAATGACAAAAATGAATAGGGATTTTGAACCATTTTTTAAAAAAACATTTCGTAAAAACCGTACGAAGAATCACGACCAATATTTCGTGATGGAGCTACTACGTTTTGATATATCATTTTTTGAGTTTTTGTTAAATTTGTGGGACGAGTTTGGTGCTAAAAATGATGAAAAAACTATTTACAAAAGTAAACCTGAGGAAGATTTTTATACATTATGCGTACTAATACTAATCTATAATAATAATCTAATATTTTTGGAGATATTAATGCTTTTATCTGACATATTTTTGACCTGAGTGACTATTTGTTGTCACATTTATTAGATTTTAAAATCTGAATCTACCAGTTTGTGACATAAATGCTGTTTTTTCTGCAGAATAATCTCATCTCTTCAGGTTTATTAGAATTCTTTTACTATCCGAGGCCTCGTTTTTCTTCTGGTAAATTTAGATTCAGTCAAGGTTGAAGTTTAGTCGTGATACTGAGAGTTTATTTCTCTTCTTCTGCTGCTCTGCATCAAAATTATATCATCATATTTACAGATTATTTTATATTAAATTATAAAGAATGAACAAAAGGAAGCTGCAGCATTTTCAGATCAATAAATATTAATGAAGTCTTTACTCCAAACCGTTTCCTGCTTCACATAGTTTCATTCTATTACAGTTTCACTACAAGGCTTGTAAATAACTGATCTGTTTTTATTCAGTTTTCATCCGTTTTGGGTTTTCTGCTCCATAAATGTGGAATCCCTCATGACTAACAAACCTTTATTTCCCTCCAGACTGCCGCTTATTAACCTCCAACTGATCCGCCGTCATTTCCTTTTACCGGAAACAACACAAGGTTTGATAATTAGAACGGAACAGTTTGATTTTCTGCTCTGGAAGTTGTTCGGGTTCAGGAAATAAAAAGGAAAATCAACTTTGAGAATTTTTATTCACCATAATTATGAACCAATGAATGTTAAAGCTCCGTAAATCTGTCCGTTATGTCGGAGAATTACGTTCCTGCACTGTAAAAAAGTTTTAAAAAAGAGAAAAACTGTAAACATCTGGTTGCAAAAGTGCCAGAAAAAAATATAAAGACAAAAACTGTAAAAAATGTATTACTGTCACTTACAAAAGCAAAAATCTGCAAAAATTCTTTACAAAAACTCTGCTTGAATCCAGTTTAGGACCAATAGTTTCAATGGGAGGGACTCACATGCACCATAATGTAAATGTGACACTTTAATAAGATTTAAATAAAACAAAAGTTTTACAGTAAAAAAATTGTTAAAAAACAACATTATTTAGTGTTTTGATCTGTTTTTTTATTTTTACAGTCAATGTGTAAATTAATACTTTTTCCTTCTATGATTTTTCTAATATTTATAATAAAAACAAAAATGTAGAAAAATCATAGAAGCAGATAATATGAGAAAATTTATTTTTTATTTCATTTAAATACAATAGTTTACAGATCTTTACATTTTTTGAAAGAAAACTCAAAGGAACATAAATTATTGTATTTAAATGAAATAAAAAATTAATTTTCACATATTTTCTGCTATTTTTTCTCTTTTGCTGTCAGATTTTTAAATTTTTTTTACAGTGCAGCAGGAAGAAGCGCGTTCACGCACACGCACGCACAGTGCACGTGGCTTTTACTTGTGCACGTACACACAAGCACAATGCATGCACAGTGTGTGTGTGCATGAATAAAAACTACGTGAACAGTGAGCTCACACACTGTGCATGTACTTTTTAATCCGTACACGCGCACACACACTCGCACAGTGCACGTAGTTTTTATTGGTGCACGCACGCACACACCGTGCACGTGTTCTCCGCTAGATTTAGGGGCGTGATCGGCGCGTGCACGAGGGAGGTTGGCGTCGCGATGCTCTGATTGGTCCGTGCGGGGTGGAGGGGGGCGTGGCCTGAATATGAAGGGCTGCTCGTGTCCGCCGCGCTGGACGGTAACCGGAGAGGGGAGGGGGGAGGAGGGGAGACCGAGCGAGCACCGGAGCCGGTGAGAGAGAACCGGGAGGGCGGGGGGACGGAGGGAGGAGGCACCGGGCTGGAGCCGCTCTCACTGCAGTGATTCTCCGGCTGCTGGAGGAAACTGTCCCGCTGCCGCCCGGTGCCGCTCCGCCATGACCCCCGAGGACTCCCGGAGCTCTGTGGCCGCCTAGAGAGGCGCAGGAGGCGGACAGGAGCGGGACGAGGCTCCGCTGTCTGACCGGATCCGGTGGAGGATCAGAGAAGTTCGGGTTTCCTCCGTTCTCTCATCTCCTCTCTGTCGGTTCCTCTCGTGCACGTGAGCAGAACCCGTCCGCCAGGTGAATCCGGGTCACCTGCTCCCGAGTCCAGGTGAGATGAACCGGCAGCAGCGGCTCCTCGGTCCGACCCTGACGCCGGTGCTGGACGGATCAGAGAGCGGGGCAGGTGTCGGGATGATGTCCTGAACTCACACACCGACAGCCGGATCAGATCAGAACCGTTCCCCCCTCCCCCTGCTGCTGCTGCCCCCTCACCTCCCCGCGTCCAGGTGAGTCCTGGTCCCACCTGAGCTCCGCCATGAGACGCTCCAGCACCGACGAGACTCCGTACCGGCGCAGTCCGTCCCTGGACAGCAAACCGGACACGCCGCCGTTTACCTCCGGCTTCCACCGATTCAGCGGCGAGTTCGAGTACAAGCGGCCGCCGTTCGCGTTCGGTTTCCACACGACCAAAGGTCCGCAGACGTCCACGGGGCGCTGCGCTCCCGGGAAGAAGTACGTGGTGTTTTACCTGGACCTGTCCTTCATCTTCCTCCTAGAGCTGCGGCGCTGCAGGATGGCGGAGGGCTGCATGATGGCTCTGAGGTACGGGATGGTCTTCTTCAACCTGCTCTTCTGGGTGAGTCTCCACGGCTTCTTCTGCTCCACGTTCCGCTGCTTTTATGGGTCTTGAGTGGGAAGCAGCTCCGTGGTCCTGACCACCGCGGACTCCCGGAGCTCTGTGGCCGCGCAGAGAGGCGCAGGAGGCGGACAGGAGCAGCACGAGGCTCCGCTGTCTGGTGGAGGACCGGAGAAGTTCTGGTCTCCTCCGTCCTCTGTCTCCTCTCTGGCAGCTCCACGCGTGCATGTGAGTGGGTAGCAGCTCTGTGGTCCTGAGTGGGTTTCAGCTGTTCTGTTTTCCTGAGTGGGTTTCAGCTGTTCTGTTTTCCTGAGTGGGTTTCAGCTGTTCTGTTTTCCTGAGTGGGTTTCAGCTGCTCTGTTGTCCTGAGTGGGTTTCTGCTGTTCTGTTTTCCTGAGTGGGTTTCAGCTGCTCTGTTGTCCTGAGTGGGTTTCTGCTGTTCTGTTTTCCTGAGTGGGTTTCAGCTGCTCTGTTGTCCTGAGTGGGTTTCAGCTGCTCTGTTTTCCTGAGTGGGTGTTTCATTGTTTGCTGAGCTGCTGCTGCTGCTGCTGTGAGTTAATCAGTGTTTCTGCTGCTCTGGGATCAGTTTGCTGTTTGATTTGTGCTGCTGTCTGAGCTCCGACATGAAGTCTGACATCTTCTCCAGCTGGACCTCAAACATCTCAGCATCTAACCTGCTGCAGGTTGAGTCTCTGAGGATGAACAAATATTGATTTTTTAAAATTATTTTCCTCTCCGCTCTGTGGAAACACTGTCTGTAGTTCACTGAAAACTCGCTGATTTTTTTATCACCTGACTGTTGGTCGCAGTTCAGTCAGTTTTAATTTTACAGTTACAGCGAGGATCCCAGAATTTTTATTATTTTACAAAATCTAGTGAAAACTAAGTGTTTATTTTTGGCATTTTTTAAAAATGATATGTAGAATGAAGGGATTTTCATGAATGAATCAGATTTTCCTCTGCTCTGTGGAAACACTACCTGCAGTTCACCTGAAAACTCTCTGAATTTTTGTCACCTAACTGTTGGTCACAGCTGAGTCAGTAGTGGCTTCACAGTTGTGCTGAAAACTGCAAAATTTTTATTATTTTACAGAATGTGGTTAGAACAAAAGGTTCATTTTTGGTGCATTTTTAAATCCGACAGTCATTTTGATGGATTATCCTGATTTTAAGCAGATTTTTTCCAGCTTCACAGATGATTAGTTCAAAGAAAGTTGGAAATCAGATGTTTCTTTGTCTCTTTTTCCAGTTTCTGATGAATGAGTTGTGATTTTGTTGACGCTGTTGTTGTTTCTGTGTCTTTATCCACAAACTGCCATCATACAATCTGCTGCAGGTTGAATCTCTGAGGATAAATAAATGTTTTTAGCTATTCTCCATCCCGTTCTGTGGAAACACTGCCTGCAGTTCACCTGAAAACTCTGAATTCTTGTCTCTTGACTGTTTGTCATAGATGAATCAATGATGGCTTCTTGGTTGCACTGTGGAGAGCAGAATTTTTAGTTTTTTACAGAATCTGTCTATTGCGAACTGTTAATTTTTGGCAAATTTTTAAATGTGACATGTAGAAAAATGGTGATTTCAATGAAATATCCAGATTTCAAGCTTAGATTTGGTAATTTTTGCAGATAAAAAGTCCCAGATGATTACTTAAAGGACTGTTTTAATGTTAAATATCCAATAATTCTTCTTTTTCTAGCTTTTTTTCAGTTTTTATAGATTTAGATTTTAAAGATAACTCGCCTCTGAACCCTGGCAGCAGGTTTAGAGGTTCAGACGGTTAAATAAATACAATTAAAAAAAAAAAATTGGTCATAGCTAAATCTATTTTTATCACCTGACTGTTGGTCACAGCTCAGTCAGTCTTGGTTTTACAGCTACACCGAGGACACCAGATTTTTATTTTTAATTTTTTTTTACAGAATCTAGTTAAAATGAAATGTTTGTTTTTGGTAATTTTTTTAACATGACATGTAGAATAAAAGGATTTTGATGAATTATCCGGATTTTCCTCTGTGTTCAGTGGAAACACTGCCTGCAGTTCATCTGAAAACTCTCTGAATTTTTGTCACCTGACTGTTAGTCGCAGCTGATTCAATCTTAATTTAACAGTTACATCGAGGATACCAGAATTTTTTATTATTTTACAGAATCTGTTTAAAACAAAAGGTTTATTTCTGGCAATTTTTTAAATCCGACAATGATTTTGATGAATTATCCCGATTTTATGCTCAGATTTAGCTCATTTTTCTTTTTCTATTTTCCCAGTTTCTGATCCCTAGGCATGATTTTGTTGGTTTCTTTTAAAGCTAACTTGTCTTTCTAACCTGTTGTGGTTCTGATGGTTAAATCCCACTCTGGTATAAATAAACCAGGTCTAAATTTCCTGTCCATCCCAAAGTTTCTAGTCGAATTCATCCAAACTTTTCAAGCGTCTTCATCTTCTGCCACATCCTTCGATCTGCTGCAGCTTCAGTTTGAGTCTCGGGTTGCTCTCTGTGATTTGTCGGCTCTTATTGCCAGCAGAATGAGTCGAGGCCTTGGATGCTGAAATGCAATCTGGCTGCAGAGATGTAATCTCCCCAGAGGGACGAGCGACCTCTTCACCTCCACATCTTCTGTCGAGCACAAACCGCTGTCTGAGGGGTTAGCCGTTAGCGCCTGCTGCTGTTTGTGTGTCGCTGCCGGAGATAAATAATGACCACTTGACCGCGATGAGCTTCGGCCTCCTCCTCCTCAGCAGCCAATCACATTATGATGCTGCAGGTGAGCCGAGCAGCTCCTTTAATAGAAAACCTGCCTCTGAACAGGACATCAGAAGGAAGCTCGGGAACTGGTTTTTACATTTAAAATCTGTTCTTTGAGGAGGTTTTGAATCTGACTTGGACAGAAAATGCAAATAATGTTATAATAACGTCAAATAAAAAGGATTAGTAGATGTCCTGATTAGGTTTGTTTCCCCTGATCTGATTAGAATAAGTTTAATTTTGTGCAATATCGTTATTTTTCTACTTGTTGATGAAATATTAACACTTCTCTATCAGTATTTATGTGTAATACCACTGATATGTGCAATATTTGGAGAGATTTGGACAATATTTATGTTTTTGGTTTCATTTTTGATTCCTTTGCTGCAGTAACACGGCTAATTTCCCCACTGTGGGATTAATAAAGCCTGTTCCCACTGAACCATATTAATATTTCTAAAAAACAGTCACAATCTTATACTGTTTACCATAATAATAATAATAAGAAGAAGAATAATAAGAAGAATAAGAATAATATTAACTTTATTTATGTACACTGTGAGAATATGAAGTCTTTTCCAAAAAACTATTTATTGTCATCTTGCAGATGTTTCTTGTTTTCTTGGATTACAGGTAACAACTGGGAAAATCACATTAAAAAATTATTAATTTGCCCATGAACCATAGAAAAACTAGTCAAAAGCTGAAAATAGTGTAAAAATTGGGCACCATGACAAGGCTTCTGTGGAGGTTAATGACCTCCAAACAGATCTCTGACATCAACTAGCACAGAGTTCATGTATCACAATACAACAAAAATGTCTTAAAATGTCTAAAAGCAGCTACATAACAACTTGTCAAGATTCAAAAAATGTCCAAAATGGATAAAAATTTGTCCAACATAGCAAAAAATGTCTGAAGTTTTTTGTAATTTTATTTGTAAGCTGTACAAAATGATTAAAAAAGATCTGAAATGACTCAAAATGTATCCAAAGTGCCTCAAACTCAAGCTTCAGACATTTTACATGCAGCCATATAACATATATACCATTCGCTGACTCAAAACTTGTTGAGAAAGACTCAAAAAATGTTCAAATTGAATAAAAATTTGTCCAAAATGACTCAAAACTGATCCTGAATATCTCAAAAACAGTCCACATTGGCTCAAAAATTGTCCACATCATTTTTGCTGACTAAAACCATCAATTGATTACTGAACGGTTACTTCTTGCCACAAATTATGCCCTCTAGTGCCCAAATGTATACCAAACTGCAATTTCTGTGTACTGTTATACCCCTAGAAGTCCTCCACACACTTAAACATGCTTTCAATCAGACATGCCTGCAATCAAGACACTGATTTAATGGAAATAATTTGAGTAAATAGAGATATACAGCACAGTGTCGTCTGCATAGTGATGGCAATTTATGTTGTGAATCCTTGTAGTGGTAACATAGAATATGGAAAGTATTGGGCTTAAGATAGAGCCTTGTGGGACTCCATGTCAGGTCTGTTTTATCAGATAAGTGGCCCCAAAGAACTGTTGTCTACAGTTAAAAATTGGTCACCATGACAAATACCTCTGAGGTGATTAATGACCTCCAGCCAGAGTTCACCTGTTTAAGATAAAATGGGCTCATCCATCACAGAGTTCATATATGACAGTGACATATTAAACATCTGCCGTTGAATCACAAATCAAGTGTCCGTTGACTAAAACAGTCATTCAGTTATTACTTGATAATGCCGAATACAGATTTAGAAAATTTTAAAGTCTTTAGCCCCAAATTGTGCTCTCTTGTGTCCAAAAAAATATACAAAACTGTAATTTTTGTGTACTGATACACCCGTAGAGGCCAAAGTTTGAAGTCATCCATGACCTTCAAGAGGCTTGCAGTCAAGATTGAACGGAATAAAATTTGAGTTTACAGAAATATACAGTGCGGTATCGTCTGCGTAGTGACAGAAATTTATGTTGTCATTTCTAATAGTGGTAACAGACTGGAAAGAAACGTTCAATCAATGAATGGAAATAATTGGAGTTTGCAAAGATACACAGAGCGGTATCGTCTGTGTAGTGACGGAAATTTATGTTCCTTTCCTGATGACACCAGTGTCTGAAAATGTACAAAACCATGATTTTTGTGTGGCATTACCCCTAGAGATCAGAGTTTGGAGTCATCCCCAGATGCAGTCAGAAATGCCGGCAATCAAGACATTGATTGAACTTAACAGACTTATACAGAGCAGTATCGTCTGCATAGTTACAGAATTTATGTTACGATTTCTAATAACATAGAAAGACTAATAAAGATTGGGCCTAAGATAAAGCCCTGTGGGATGCAATGTGATTAAATTAGTGGCCAAGGGAAGGCATTTTGTTTACTTGTCTCAGTTAAAAGTTTGCTAAACACAGTTTCCTTTATCACAATTCTGTAAAAAGCTTAAAATTCTGATAGGTTCTGATTAATAACTGAGGGGTAAATGCTGTACAATGATCTTTTAATCATGTAAAATGTAAATTTAAAAAAGACATTTCAGTTGAGTTTTGTGTTGGAGTTTGTCTATTATTCAAAACTTTAACACAAAGGTTTCCTTTTTATGATGAATATTACTACTGTAGCAGCTCAAAATATTGTTCTTGATCCCTTTTATTACTTTGTTTTGGCCCAGAATCATTAAAGAAACCAAACCAGAATTCGATGATCTTCAGTACTGAGATCTAACAAGTGTCTTTCACAGATTAAAATGAACTTTTTCAAACATAATGCCACCACGAAGAAAGAAATTTAGCTGTTTAAAGGCATTTCTCTTGTAAAATTTCTGATTCGTCTGCAGACAGAGATGATGGAAAGTTTTCTTTACCGCCGGTTTAATTAAGTAGTTTTAAATCTGCAGGAAATGAGCCCAAGAACAGCTTCCAAACCACTTTTATAAACTTGTTAGGAAATGATCAAGAGCACACGTCAGGCTGAGTTTTTTTTTTTTTAACTACCAGAAAACCTTTTTGATCATCTCCAAACCCACTGATGTAAAAAATGTTCTGTGGAAACTTTCACTTCACTTCGACAGCCGCCGTCTCTAAAGCAGACACAGAAATTTATTGCATTTAGCGATGCTCGGCTGGTCGCAGTAATAGTCTGGAGAGAATAAATAAAACTTTAAAACTAGAAACGGGAGAAAAGACAATTCTGGGATTGTTTGAATTTTTATGGAAAAGTTCAGAGAAACAAGTCCAACAGTGGGGTTCTTTTAAAGTCGATTTAAATCCTTAAAACTCATTTTTTCTGCAAATCAAAGTTACATATTTATAAGTTTTCCTATTAAATGAATCCAGTCCTGCTGTAAGGTCTAACTCTGTAGATGTGCATATCTATAAAGTCCTCAGTTTCTTTGGAGTTGAGTTTGATTTGTTTGGTTTTTGGTGGTTTTCGTATCAGACGGCAGCAATATGGCCACCAGCTGATTGTAGTTTAGCATTTAAATCATCCACTAGATTGTCAACAGATGGAGGAAAGACATGAAAATTAAAGTTACAGTTCAGCATTCTTACATATAAATAAGTAAAGTTACTTTAAACTTCCTGCCAAACAAAACAGTCATTCAGTTATTAATTGATAAAGCCGACTACCAATTAAGGAAATCTGACACCATTTTTATCACTAGAATCTCCCTCTTTTATGACAGCTGTATGCAAAACTGTACGAAACAATAATTTGTTTCGTACATTTTTGCATACAGCAAAGTTATTCTCTAAAAATAACTTTAATCAACCATGAAGCACAGAATAAGTGCCATAAATTCGTGAGAAACAAACCTGGAGACACCTGGTAATATGGTGTTGTGTAAAGAAGTGAGAAAAACATCGTTAATATATTTATGTGCTTCCTGCTGCTGTCACTCCGAGATGACAAATCGATCCGGCCAGAAAATCACCCATTATGCAGCTTTATTGCTGATTTGCCAAAATGTGAGAGCAGAAATGCTGATGCTGGAGTTCATGCTGACAGTCTCTCAGATATATTAATTTCTGTGAAGATAAAATGAAAGTGTGTGTCGCTAAACAGGCTGTTTATCCTGAAATAACTAGTGGTGTTGGTTAAATTCAGGCACTAAAACAATATTTCCAAGTTTAGAACCAGATCTGAGGTTTAAATCGATGAGGTTAAAGGTTCACAGCTGGAGGAAATGTTGACTCCTGGTTTTTAACAAAGGCAGTGAACTGTCGACCTTCTGAAGCTCATTTATCAGACAGAAACTGGAAAAAAACCTTTCTGAATCCTGGTTCATGAATTTTGAATGAATGAATGAATATTTTCACAGTCTCTGGCTTTGATAAATGATGTAATTTTGTAAAGAAAACACACCTTTAAAGGAGAAGTTGATGTACTTATGGAGCCACAAAGCTTTAAAGGAAGGAGATCAGGGTGGATGGACGGTCAAAAATGTTGATGTAATATCTTGATTTTCAGCTTAAATGTGATTAAATCAGGCTCCTACACACTGTCTAAGTTGCAAAGATACCTTTATTAGCTGCTAATTTATTAGCTGCTGCCTGATGGTCGCACTAACAAATGTACCTTTGCAAGTTAGACGCTGTTTGAGAGCTTAGTTGAACCGTATTTAAACTTAAAATCGTATTATTCCATCAACATCCCTTTACACTATGTGACACATTTAAAAATTTGTCAAAAATAATAATAGGAACAAGTTTTGGCCCGTCCATCCGCCCTGACCTCCTCCATACAAGGTTTTGTGGAGAAATACTACACAAAAGACTATATTGCAGTGAAAAATGAACCCACAGTGAGTAAAAATGTGAACAAAGCAGAAAGAATCCAGTGTTGTGGGGGTTAAAGTCCCCAGTTTTGGCCCGTCCGTCCACCCTGACCTCCTCCAGCCAAGGTTTTGCAGCTCTATAACTCCATCAGCTCTCCTTTCTCTGCTGCCACCATAATTACTGCAGCTCCAGGAGGCTTTGTCACAATAAAGAGTAACCAGGAGGCGTGATAAGCTACCTGCGATGACCTGGGGAGCGTTTATTTACAGGAGAATACACTCCAGCAGCTGTCAACACAAAGCAAGCCATCCACACTGTATCGGCTGCCGCTAACGCTGCAGCGACGAGCAACTCAGGCGTGAACTTCCTTCGATCCCACTTCAGCTCAGAAAATAATACATTTCATTGTGAGCAGATACCAGAGGATTACAGAGAGTGACAGCGGCCCACAAAGAGCCGCCGTCTGCCGCCTTTATTACTGGAAAATGACGTTTCTCTGTGATCTATCGATTCCACATTAAAGCTGCCGGCTATAAAGGTCCCATTTATTTAGAACCACTTCCCCCTAAATAAGGTCTGGAAGGAAGGAATAAAATGACAGCAATGACGAGATGGAGACAGAGGGAGGAAAGCCTGTTTTATATGAGATGGACATTATTGCTAAACTCCTTCCTGTTTCAGAACTGCTTCTCAGTAGATATGAACCTGATTGTTTCATTTACTTCCTACTGTATGATGCTGAAGTGCAGATAAATGAAAATAGCAGTCTGATGCAAATATAAATAACCAATTAGTACCCATTACAAGGGTATTTTCCTTTTAAAAATGCCAAAATTCACCATTTTTCAGAGTTAGTAACTTTGAAAATTGAAATATTTTAAACTTTTTAATGGTTCTACTCGTATGCCATGCTTAGAAAACCACATAAGAGCTTAAAATCAGATATTCCATTAAAATCACTTCATACCACGTCTCTTTTTTAAAAATGTCAAAAAATAATAATGGTATCAAGTTATGGCCCGTCCATCCACAGTGATCTCCTCCCTACGAGGGTTTGTGACTCTATATTTACATCAAATTCAAACTGAAAGTCAAGTTTTATCTACAAAAATGCCAAAATACACCATTTTTCAGAGCCAGTAACAGTAAATAGAAAGATTTTGAACTTTTTGATGGTCCTACTCATACGTGATGCTCAGAAAACCACAGAAAACTTTGTTTTTGGTGATTTTTAAACAAGACTTGGAATATAAAGATAATTTACACTTAGATTTGATTCAGTTTTCTGACTGAAATTCAAGTCATAGATAAGTAGAACTGATTATATTTTCACAGTTTCTAACCCCATAAATGGTGTAATTTGAGCATTTTTTAAAAATATAACATGCCTTTTAAGGAGAAGGTGTTGGAGTTATTGAGCCACAAGCTTATAGGGAGGAGGTCAGGGTGGATGGATGGGCCAAAACTTGTTGACAAATTTTAAATGTGTCATATTGCATAAAGGGATGTTGATGGAATAATATGATTTCAAGCTTAAATAAGGTTCTATCATTCTCTCAAATTGTGTCTAATTTGCAAAGGTACATTTATTAGTGCAATAGTTTGGTGCCATGCCAAATTGTCAAAAAAGTAGCAAGTTTTTTCCCGTCCATCCACCCTGACCTCCTCCCTACGAGGGTTTGTGACTCTATATTTACATCAAATTCAAATTGAAAGTCATGTTTTATTTACAAAACTGCCAAAATACACCATTTTCAGAGCCAGTAACTGTGAAAAAAGAAAGATTTTGAACTTTTTGATGGTCCTACTCATACTTGAGGCTCAGAAAACCTAACAGAAAACTTTATTTTTGGTGATTTTTAAACAAGATTTGGAATATAAAGAGAATTTTATGAAATATCATGATTTTAGGCAGTGAAAAATGAACCAAAACGAGCAAAAAAAAACAACATCCAAAATCTGCGGCTTTGAGTTCAGAAGGTTACCAGTTAGCTGAACGAAAGAAAATCAAGTGCGAATTATGTTTTCAATTTAAAATTTCATATCTTGAAATGTTGTCTTTATCATGTTAGCTGTTGGGAGACTTAAAGTACTGAATTATTAATAACAAAAAAATCCAGTTAAGCAGCAAAAAATAAATCTTGCATCACCAGTTTTCTTCTCTCTGCTGCCCCTAGTGGCCAAATGCTAATTAAATTGTGAATGTCGTTACATAATTAACACGAACTGAAGCTTCCTGAATTGTTTTTAAATCAGAAAACACCATAAATAGAATCAATAAACAGCCTCCCAGGACTGTAAAGTATGTTCTGGTGTAATGGTTGATTTTATAGAGTTCCACTGATACAAACAGAAAGAAGAAAGACAGAACAGAACTGGCCTCACTGTTTAACTGGCAAAAATAACACCATAGCAACAAGCGCTTAGCACCACGGATATCAGATTTATAAATAAGAGAATCTCACTGACTGCTGAGTAAACCCACCAGAGCGTAAAACCTCGTCTGTAATATCTGTATTACAAACACAGCGTCGGTGACAGAAACAATCAGGCCGTCTGCAAAACAACAAAAACGTTCAGTAATTTGTCACATCACAGATTCACATTGACGACTAGACAAGAAACCTGCAAACAGGGAGAGAGAAAAACCCTCCAGGCTGAAGATCCACGATGATTTCTATAGAGCTTGACAGTGTCGACTTAAATTAATACCATCAGAGGCGAATTTATACCACTTTACAGTTCAGGTGAAGCAACAATATGAGTCCACATACAGGAGGTTTATACCTGCCACATCTTTTTTCTTTATATTTTTATATTAACTGTGGTTCTGATTCAGATTTCATTTAGAGTTCACTTATGTGTTACTGGAGACCCAAAGCTTAAGTTCTGTCAAATATTTTTGGCTGAATTTTGAGAATTTCATGTTTTCAGACCTGAGAGCGTTTGTGTTTTCTCCTCATAAAAACACCTGTGATGCCAGTTTCAGAGTTCAATATCTCTAAAAATAAAACTTCCACAGCCATGAAATTTGGTGAAGCCAAAGACAATAGTTTATCGTACTTCTGAATGATTGAACAGATCCAGCAGAGGACATATTTATAGTTATTGGATCTTATAAATGGAAAAAAGTGCAAAATTTCCAAACAGTCAGGGTGCTGTGTTCCCGTAAAGTTCCTATAAATGTATATATATGGATGGATCCATATTTCTACTAAAATACAGTCTTTGGTCGACATTTCACCAACTTTTGAGGCTCTAACATCAGTAGAATCTGATGTGTGGAAAAACAAGGTTCCAGTTTTTAGATATTTAGACATGAAACCCACCCAAAATGGCTAACAATTATGCAAAATTACTTGACGCTTGCCTAACATAACAAAATTGTCCAAAAATGAGATAACAGTTATCCAAAGTGACTTGAAAACTGCACAGAATGACTCAAAATAACAATTAATTATTGAGCCTTGTAAAGAAAAAAAACACATGGGAAATCTTCAAACTTTGGTGGTCTAGTGTCTCCATAAAGTTCCTGTAAGTGTATATCTATGGATGGATCCATATTTCTACTAAAATACAGTCTCTGGTCGACATTTCACAAACTGTTGAGGCTCTAACATCAATAGAATCTGTTGTGTGGAAAGTTTGACCTGACAAGGTTCCAGTTTTTAGATATTTAGACTAAATGTTGATGTGGACTCATTGGTAGGAACCAGAACCTGCAGTTCATAGAGGTCTAGATGTTCATAGAGGTCTAGATGTTAGTCTTCATAGAGGTCTAGATGTTGGTGTTAAATGTGCAGAATTACAAGATGCTTCCATGTTTTCAGTTCCGCATTGGCAGGAAGAACGATGTGGATGTTTAGTGTGATAAGGGACACCATGATAAAGTCTTCTGCCATGCTTAATGACCTCCGACTGGAAAATACATGTTAAATAACACACAAAAACTGGTGTTCCTGTGGAAATAAAGGTTTGTAAAGGTGAGGTTTGTTTTGCTCAAGATCAAGTCACTTTGGACTATATCTTGCTTTGGAATTTTTTTTTTACTGATTTTGGATGAGTTTTGGGTTATTATGGACAACTTTCAGTCATTTTGCATACATCTTGGGTCATGTTGGACAAGTCTCAAGTATAAATAGCAAAAATCTGAAATGTCTCTTTCCACACATCAGATTCTACTTATGTTAGAGCCTCAAAAGTTGGTGAAATGCCGACCAAAGACTGAATTTTAGTAGAAATATGGATCCATCCATATATATATATATATACACTTACAGGAAATTTATGGAGACAAAATACCACATTTATTTGCAAATTCTGCACGTTTCCCCCCTTTTTTAAGCACCAATAACTAAAAACATGTCCTCTAATAGATTCATTCCATCATTCTGATCTCCTATAAACTATTCTGTCTGTGTTTACACCAAATTTCATGGCTCTGGAAGTTTTACTTCTACAGAAATTGACCCTGAAACTGGTCTCATAGGTGTTTTTATGGGAGAAAACATTCGCAGGTCAAAATTCAGCCAAAATCTTTTTTAAAGAACTTAGTTTTGGCACCAATAAACACATGATGGGAATCATATCTGATGGATTCTGTGTGAATCGACTGCTGGTTTATTCATCTGTTGTGTATGTTGTTGTGAAGAGGTGGAAATCTCAGCAGCAGTTGTAGACTAAACAACTTTCCTGTCTGGTTTGATGATGCGAAGCTGCATCGGTCTGACAGTAGAGCTGTTTCTGCTTCACATGTCGCTAAAGTTTTGATCTCTGCAGACATTTTTTCCTTCTTCCTGCTCAGGTAAAGTTGTGTTGCTTCTGTTTAAGCCTCTGGCGTTATGTTTTTAGCTTGTCCATCCATCTGTTACCTGAATGTCGCGTCTCTAAAACACCTTCAGGGGACTTCCTCAGATTTGGCACAAATGTCCACTTGGACTCAATTAGATTTTGGTGATCAAAGGTCAAGGTTTCTGTGGCCTCATAAAGCAAGTTTATGGCCGTTAATCAAGAATTCATGCACTAATAATGGCAGAATTTCATGTCTAATAGAAAGAAAAATGATAAAGTGCTGACATTTTATATCCTAAAGGTCACTGTTCTGCAAAAACTCTTTCCTGGATGTTATTTAAAGCCATAACGGTGCTCATTGTGTGGATCTTCTGTGCTGCAGCTGAAGATGTTTTAGAGTTTGTAGCTTTACAAGTGGCGACGGCAGGTTTGACACTAGAAATGATTGTTTGAGATCACACATCAACATAAAGACGACTTCCATTTCATCACCAGGTCTTGGTCGAGCGTGCAGCTGCGAGGTGATTATTCTAGTTTCCCTGTAAACATGTTTTTTGTGAGTTTTCATTGTTTGAATCAACGCTCTAAAAATAGAGGGTGTCATTTCGATTCCCTGGAGTTACAATCTATTCCAATGACAACACGGCGTCATAACAAATAAAAAAGCATCTGCAAGTCAATAGAAACTTCTCAAATCTTTCCTGCAGCCTGAACTTTTTGCCTGTTTGTCATTTGTACTTCGAGTTTGTTCAAAATATTCAAAATTACATTAATTTAGAGCTAAACTGCAAACTCAACTTGCCTGCAATTCCTGGTGTGATTGCTGGAAATTTCCTGTGATTGCAGCTGTTAATACTTCTAGCACTGAGCGTATGGAAGGAAAAGCAATCAGTCTTGAATTTTTATAATCTTATTGCTTTAGCGCCTCCCCTAACAGCTAAACTGCACAGAACTTGGCAGACTTGTCTTCAGTTTTAGTCCATATACTTAAAATGCAGATCAAATTTGATTCCAATTAGACGAAGAATTCAGTAGAAATAGTGACTTGAATTGATTCCGTTCGCCAGTCCTGACACATGATATGTCCAATCACAGATGTGGAGAATGTTTGGGGTCCTTCAAACATGTTTTGTACCAATTTTGATGAAGATTGGATGAAATATGTTGAAAAGACGATCAAAAATATGTTTAACAATAAAATACAGAATGGTGGAAAAGTTCAATATTTGTCAACAGGCTCTAATGTGACTCATAAAGGTTGATTGTTTTAAAACATGAGATTATGTTTCTACAATGTAATTTATTAGAGGAGGGGAATTAGCAGTGAGCAATTTTTGTTTTGGACTCCCCCTAGTGGCAAAACTGCATGAAACTGACTTTTTTTGACCACGGCTACAAGTTTTGTTAGCCAATCATGAAAAAACAATAAATGACATCTCAAATAAAACATATTTGCAATGTTTGGGGTCCTTCAAACATGTTTTATACCAAGTCTGACTAAGATCGGATGATATATGTTGAAAAGACAAAAGTATGTTTAATGATAAAATACAAAATGGTGGAAAAGTTTAAGATTTATCAACAAGCTTTTTGGCAGCTACAGAGACTCGTACAGCTGGATTGTTTTAAAACATGGGATTCTGTTTCTACAATTTAATATATTAGAGGGTACTCTAGTGCCCCATAGTGGCAGAACTGCATGAAACTGAAATTTCAGCGTTTTAGCATTTTGAATTGATTTAACTACACGCAAGAAAAATCTGTTCGCCAATCTTGACACGTGGTATGTCAAATTAAACATATGGGGAGGCTTTGGGGCCCTTCAAACATGTTTTGTACCAATTTTGATGAAGATCGGATGAAATATGTTGAAAATACGACCAAACTTGTCTTTAACAGTAAAATTCAAAATGGCCAAAAAGTTCAAGATTTATCAATAATCTGTTTGGAAGCTAAAGTGACTCGTGAAGCTTGATTTTTTTTTTAAAACATGGGATTAGATTTCTGTAATTTAATTTATTAGAGGAGGGCAATTAGCAGTGAACATTTTCTGTTTTGTACTCTATCGCCCCCTAGTGGCAAAACTGCATGAAACTGGCATTTTTTGACCATTACTACCAGGGGTTTGGCAGCCAATAATGCAAAAACAATAAATGATATCTCAAAGTAAACATAGATGCAATGTTTGGGGTCCTTCAAACACGTTACATACCAAGTTTGGTGACAACTGAATGAAGTGTAAATAAAAAAATCAAATCTAAGTTATTAAAAATTCAACTTTCTGACGCAGACTATGGCTGTTTGAAACTAGACGTTTGTTTTTGAACCACAAAAACGTATTTGAGAATGCAGTTTAGTTGTATAGGAACATAATTTCATGCAGACAGGTTGTTTCATATAAATGAAAAACCTACAAATACTAATTAATGTCAATAAATGTGACATTTGTGGATATTTTCCAGTATTAAAGGGTGCAGGTCAGTCGTTGTTGGGCCTGTGGTAACTCCATTTAGTTTGATCAGAGTATAATTCTATTCCTGATTCTTCAGTAAATTATTGTTTCAAGCTTTCACTTGCGATCGCTGCAGATTCTCCACCTCGACAGGAAGGCGTTAGCTGCAACTGAGCATCCGTGGCTGCTGACAATCTGATCAACACCAACCCCAAAATAAAAATATCACTTCTTTAATTGAGACATCACATCAGAGCAAGTTTCACACCTTCTTCTTCTTCTTCTCTATGGTTTAACAGCCACAGTAACAGAAGCTTCCAGCACAGTTCGGTTTTCCTCCTGCTGCTCTGAGCTGCACAGCATCGATCAACAGTTTGCTGCCCACCGCCAGTGATCACAAACCGAGAGGAAACACAGCAGAGGAGGTCTGAATTCAATCCCTAGCACTGTAGTGATCCTCCGACCTGAAAACATGCCTCTGAGGGGCTGCTGGGTCTGATTTTCAGCTTTTGTGACCTTCCATTCCACTGCAGTTTACAGATATTTGTTGTTTATGACTGAAGAGATTACATTCCTGCTCCAGACATTTATGATTAACTATTAATTGAATAATTTAAAATAAAACTAAATGAAAATGTTACGATCCAACCTCTAGGGTCAGCTGGATGCTACAAATAACCAGATGTTATCGGTCCAGGTAAAGGAATTTATTGCTCAGTAGCAATTTCAACATAAAAGTGGTCAAACAACAAATGTGCGATGTTTGGAGTCCCTTAAACAAGATGTGCAGCAAATTTGGTGACGAAATATGAAAGAAAAAACACGTAAATGGTAGAAAATGTAAATTGAAAAACGTAATGTATTTTTTTCTAGACTGGGTTGATTGAAAAGTGTGTTTTTCTGTCAGTTTCTGGTCAAACTGTGGCAAAATAGCGTCACGTTTCCCGAGTGGAAGAAGCAGTGTGGAGTGAGGACACAACGAGCCGAAGTGTCGGGACTTTCTGGTGGAAAAACGTCGATTCGTGTTGGTGTCAACGACTAATTTGCTCCCCAGGCGACGGATGGCGGTCAAGGAATCCTTCTGTTAGCGGTTAGCAAGGTCGGTTGCTACAACTGAGGTCTGTATTTACCGAGGGAGCGGTGCATGATGGGAAAACCAGCTCAGATGATGACTGTCCATAGACGGCTCAATAAAGCTCAATAACAGCTTCTCAGCAGGACGACGGCAGACCTGGAGGAAAGCTTTAACAGACTTCATCCACAAACTGCTCCGTTCTGGTTCATGAGGTTTTATTTCTCACCTTAACTGAGTTTCTCTCTGATTTTACGTCCCTGAGCGGCTCGGTTCTGTTTCATATCACATCTGTTGACATAAAACAAGGTTCTGCTGCAGAATCGACAGAGAAAATGGGCAAAAAAAAAGCACAAATCAAGTCCTAATTATGCATCAGAGTCGCTCTAAGTAAGTTAATCTGCAGCAGGTTCATGCTACAAACACGTTTTCACTAAGATCGAAGCAAAACTTGGCCGGTTCTTTGATTTTCTTTAATTAAAAAGGAAAATAAATCACCACGTATACCATATAGACTGAATAGCTGCACTTTAACTGGTAAAATCACACAGGAACGTGTGATAAAAGTAAAGTTAATTATAGAAAACTAGGGTAAAACTGTAAACTGTAATGTCCATAAGTGATGTCTTACAGGTATTTCATGGTAACTTTAATCCTTTTCTACACTAAAGAGATTTTATCATGTGAAGTTAAAGATGTTTTTTTCCTTTTTAATACAAATTATTGTTTTCTTCGGGTGGTAATCTGTAAGTTTTCATCATATTTCTGCATTTCAAAGGTGTCTACTATTCTATATATGATATTTTTACATTTTTATGTTTATTTTACATTAAATTACAATAAGTGAATTAATTTTTAAAAAAAAAACACAAAATACATTTTCACCAGGATCGAAGTAAAAGCCATTGATTATCAGCTGTTTAATTCACTTTCTTCTTGAACTTTTGACGCATTTTACAAAAAATATCTGATTTATAATTTCTTTTTATAATTTGTTTTATTATTATTTATTATTATTGGTTAATATTTTATTTTATATAAAAAATATGTTATAAAATGATATATTATGAATTGATAAATGTATAATTTAATCAAAAATTTTAAAAATATATAAAATATATTTAGAATATAATAATATACTGTAAAATCATATATTATAAAATGTATACATTTGTAATTTGATATAAATTATATAATTTATAATTTATATAAATATGTAATTTATAATTTGTAAAAAATATAATTACAATATAATATAAAATCTCATATTAAAATTTTGTGTGTATATATATATATATATATATATACACACACACACATTATTATTTTTTTTATTTATTTTTATAAATTATTTTTATCTTTTCTTTTAAAATAAATATATTATAAAATGACATATATTATAAAATGTATACATTTGTAATTTGATATACTGTATAATTAATCATTTATTAATTATAATCATTTATAAATATTATATAATTTATATTATCATAATACAATAATATATTATAAAACCCTATATAAAAAATTAGAATATATTATTATTTATTATTTTATTTCTTTTTTATAATGTGTTATTTTATATTTACTTTCTAAATAAAACATATTTTTTTTCATTTTGTGATTTATAATTTATGCTAACTCGTGTTTCAGGTGCTGCAGAAAAATGGCAAACATTTCCATCACAGAATAAAACTGAGGATGTAGTTTAGTTGTATATTAATATATTTTTATTAATTAGGATATGACAGTTTTTATTGATTTGATCTGAGCATGCTACAGCAGCAAAAAAAGAAGGAAAAGGTGTTTTAATTCTGTATTTGAGCTCTAACACAGCATTAATATCCAGTTTTTAATATATTTTCCTGCAGCATGTTGCTGTGTTGTTGTTTACAGTGTAGATGCAGAATTTCCAGTTATTATAATAAATATTTGGTGAGTTTCTGTTGTCTCCTGCAGCAGAGCCGTGAGTCTGAATCCTGATTATTTTGTGCCTTGACGGCGTTAAAAAGGGGCAGATTGTCATGGAAACAGGTCTTTTTTTGTGTACCATGAAAGGAGTTACACAAGGTCAGCGCTTGTGTCGGTGTCGTCCTCAGGGCTGCAGTCAGCTACTCCTGTTAATCCTCATTACCCAGAGTGTGTGAAATCAGCTGACTGACCTCGCAGAGAAACGTCTGGATAGAAAAAAAATACAGAAAAGCGCTTCTGTGCTCCGGGACAGATTATTCCTCTAAATGTAGCAGCAATGACTCCGGCAGAAAATTGCAGAAATATGCAACCACACTAATCGTCAGCTGGGAGAAAACGGCCCACGGCGACAAAACACCAAAATAAGACTCTCATTTACAGCCGCTTTTTAATTAATCTTGTTGCTGCTGCAGCCTGCAGGAGGAGGAGGGCAGAAAATAATAAAATAAAGTCTAAAAAATGAAAAAATAAAAGCGGTGGCAGCAGCAGCGGGAGAGTCCGGGACAGAAGAGACGAGATGGAAGACTCTGAAGTTGTGTTTACTTGTCATCAGAATGTAGGTCAGAGCCCAGCGGAGGATCCCGAGGTTTCCAGCTCCGTTAGCCAGGATTCCTTCATCTCCGCTGATCGATGGGAATCTGCTGAATTCAGATTCATCGATCTGCAGCCGGACAGACGTGAGGAGATTCGATGAGTTTGGCAGCGAATGTGAAGCTTCTGGAGGGAAAAGCAGAAACTCCGGGGACTATTTTCTTTCTCTTCTTATATATTTTATAATGAAGCTGGGAGATGACGACACATTTCTGTGTCAACACATCAGCAAGTGTTTTATCCGGTCTGGAAAAATCCTGTCTGACAGCCGGTTTCCAACACTTAATTAAACGCTGCAGGATAAAAATGGTAGTTTACTGGATTTCATGTTGTCGTGTTGACATAATAATGTTGCATAACATTAAAATTCAGCGTAATTAAAGCTCAGATTTGGGTTTTCCATCTCAAATCACCATCTTCTTCTCCCTGATTAGCTTGAAACTTAATTGTCATAAACTCTGGGTATCTTTCCAAGATAATTTCTCAAAAAACAGTCAAAAAAAGCTTTTTTTTCGCACTGAAATCTGTTTGAATGACAATATCTGAGGAAATATTAAAGATAAAAACCTGAAATATTCATGGTTTATTCTCATGTCATTGATTCAGAACCTGTAATATTGGACAAGAAGATCAACTTATCTGATTATGAATGAACTGATAATGCACAATATTTAAATTATTTGAAAATGGGCACCATGACAAAGATTCCTGTGGTGGTTAATGACTTCCAACCAGAACTTACAGTTTCAAAAAAAATGGAAATTGTTGGGAAAGTGTTTCTAAAAGATGATATTTTTCAGATTTTCTGAAAAATATCCACTGTTGCTCATCTGTAGTAACAATTAGTTGATTGTGGGTGAGTTGAAATATGAAAAAAAATTGATGCAATGATGAAAAGTCCTGTGTTTGAGGTCACATTAAGAAAAATGTTGTTAATGCAGAATATCCGGCTCTGGAATTCACTACCACCCCAACTCAGAAACACAGATTCATTCCCCTTATTTCAAATTCCAACTCAAAACACATCTGTTTAAAACTGCCTGTTCCATCGGATGCCAGTTGCTCTTTCTCTTGTGTTGTTTTTACTGTTTTTTAATGACTGTTTTGTGTATATGTGTATATGTCTGTACGGTGTTCTTGACATATCAAATGGGCACCATGACAAAGACTCCTGTCGTGGCCAATAAGGTCCGACCAGAGCTCACAGTTAGAAAACCAGCTGAAATACTGTCACAAAATTTTCATGAATAAAATATTTATTTTATTTAAGAGCTAAAACTGTTAAATTCAAGTTTAATACTGTAAAATATTTCTAAAATTAGATCCAGTCAGTGACAATTAACAGAAAAAGATGTACTGGTTTTGCAGTTTTACATAGATTTATTAAATAATAATAATTTATTATAATAATAAATTAGTTCTGGTCTTTGGTCATTAACCGCCACAGGAGTCTTGGTGCCTGTTTGATATTTATATAAAAATACCTAATTCCCTTAATTCAGTGTATTTTGTTGGCTGAACTTAATTTAATTAGACGTTTTCAGTATTCTGTCAAAGCCAAACAGCATTTTTCAGAGTGTGCTGGATAAATGAACATGCTCACAATCACAAATGCCTCCACCAGAGTTTGTTTTGTGACCGACTCTGTGGAAAATGCCCTTAAATCGAGCTCTCCGGGGGCTTTTATTGGCTCAGAAAGAGGCTTAGGTGGCGCCTCGGTTTGGCCGCTCTGCCTTTAACATGGCAGCCGTTTTAACGCTCAAACCCCTTTGATTCCGGCTCTCGGCTTTTCTAGACACCAGATTTTGGCGTTGCCACAACACTGACCTACTTGAAGCATCCTTCAGCTTTTTAAAATCCAATTTTCTTCTTTGTGTTTCCATGGACATAAGAAAGCAGCAGCCACATGAATTTGTCAGTATAAAGTCATGACTTTATTCTCAACCAGTTATATTTTCTTATGTTGTAAAGGGATAACGTGGTTTTTAAATTGAATTCTGGAATAAATTAGACCTTAGACCTCGTTAGTTTGTAACAGTAGCATGAAAAAAGGCCAAAAATGTCCTGCTGTGTAATGAAACCGATTAAAATGGGCTAAAAGGTGAAATCAGTTAATAAAAAGACCCGTTTGTATGTTTTAATGCAGCGATGCTATACTGAGCTTTATGTTTTTTCTGTCTGCGCTGTTTAAAGTCGTTTAAAAGATTAATGCTGAGGCATCCAGGAAGCCCCTCGACAGCAGAAACTATGTCAGATTCTGTTCGCTTATTGAAGCTGATGAAAGCTGCTCTCAGGTTTGTTTCTGCCGCTCTTGTTTTTCACGAATTGGAATTTTTGTCAAGTGCGCAATGAGCAGAGTTTCAGGTTGTGTTGATGCTGCTGATAACACCATTCGTACCCTTTGCGGTTCTGCTGGCTCAAATCACATCACAGTCCACAGAAACACACATTTAAATACATTTCCATCGCCGCAGGTTATTGAAATCAACTTTAAAACATGTTTTCCTCGGAGGACGCTGTTGTGTTATAACCCCCTGTGATCCTGTCAGCATTGATTTAGAGGAAAATTGCTTGTGTGGGTACATGGAAACAAACAAACAAAAAAAAGCAAAGTTTTAGGTTAGCATCAAGGAAAAGACTTAACAGCCACAATTTTTTCTTCTTTTGTTTGCATCGAATCAATAAACCAACAAAAAATGTGCAGATTTTGTTTGGCTGTTTCAGCAGTGGCTTTTTGATTATAAATTTAGATCGGTGGTTATTAACGACCACGGAAGTCTTTGTCATGGTGTCCATTGCTAAACCAACACAATGTCTGAGTGAAGCCTTTTCTGGTTGCTGCAGTATTAAAACACAGCAAACAAACCACAGTCTGTCATCTTATTTAACAGTAGGAGCTACTAGAGATAGTTACGATACATTTTCTAACATGCACAACCTTCTTCTTCTGCCTCATAGGTTAATGTGCTCCTAGTCAGTAAATGAATCATGCAATTTTTTGATAAATAAAAAGTACGGATGCATATGTTAAACAACTTTACTAACATTTAGTTAACAGCTTAGCCTACAGAAACACTATCCTGGCAACTTTCGGGTTGTTTTCGACATGTGAGTTCAGGTCGGAGGTCATTAACGTCCACAGAAGTCTTTGTCATGGTGCCCGTTGTTTGCTAAACCAACGCAATGTCTTAGTGAAGCTTTTTCTGGTTGCTGCAATATTAAAACACAGCAAACAAACTGCAGTCTGTCATCTTATTTAACAGTAAGAGCCACTATTGCTAGTCTACGATACATTTTCTAACATGTACGACCATCTTCTTCTTTTATGGCTCTTATCCAGGTTGTTTTCTCCAGACTGGATCCTTAGTTGTGTCGTATCGACTCTCACACTGAAAAAAAAATGCACCTCCCAAAACAAGAAAAAACTTATTTCAAGGAACTTTTACCTTGAAATAAGTGAAAAAATCTGCCAATAGAACAAGTGAAAACTGGCTTGGTAAGATTTCTTGAAATAAGACATAAGGCTGTGTTTTAATACTGCAACAACCAGAAAAGACTTCACTCGGACATTGTGTTGGTTTAGCTCGCAACAGACACCATGACAAAGACTTCTGTGGTAGTTAATGACCTCCAACCAGAGCTCAGGTATTGAAAACAAACCCAGGCCAGGACGGTATTTCTGTATGTTAATGTTAAAATCTTTTATAATATGCACCTTTAGTTGACATTTGTTTATTGATGAAAAAGTTACAGTTTTGATGATATTTGACTACTGTATCGGTCCTAGTATGTGGTTTGACAGGCATTCAGGTGGTTTTTTCAGTCATTTCATGCAGACTGTGGTGACTGGATGGTCTTTTTACCAGCTTGTTATTGCTACAGGCAACATTTATTTTCTTTTTGTCATCAGAACACTGTATTTATTGATTGCTGTCGGGTTGTAAAGACACTTTCAACAAATGGAACATACAGAACACTCCGACTTCAAGGACGGCAGATAAAAGGCAACAGACGTACATCATATATGTGTGAGCGTGGAAAGTGTTTTACAGAATGTACAGAAATAACTCAAAGCTTTTATCGACACGAGAAACCAGAAGCAGAACAAACTGCTAAACCAAACAAACATCCGTCTGTTTAACTAGAGACCGGTTTATTTGGACTTACTAAGAAAAACAGGATAATTAGGAAGTTAATTAATGAGCTTTAGAGGTGGCGATGGCTGTGTTTTGTTACCTGAGGATAGTTGGGCTGTTTCCAGTGTTTATGCAAAGCTACACAATTTAAAAGTTAGTAGTTCACAGATTTTTACTATTTTTCTAAATACGTGAAATATGAAATTATAAAGAAAATGACAGTTTTAGTGGAAAAGAATGTATTAAAAAACTAACATATTTCCAATTTAAGGGAAACTGAAATTGTTGGTGGTTAAGTTCAACTTTATTACAGAAATTATTCTAAGCTTTGCTAGTCTGTCAAAATACAGTTATTTAATTCTTTGATATAAAACACTTGAAACACCTTCACAAAATTTTCAGGAATATTTATTTTTATTTAAGTGATAAAACTGTTAAATTTAAGTTTAATACTGCAAAAATATTTACTATTTGCTTCTATTTAGTGTTTCTAAAATTAGATCCAGTGACAATTAATAGAAAAATATGTACTGGTTTTGTAATTTTACATAGATTATCATTATTATTATTATTATTATCATTATTATTATTATTATTATTATTATTATTATTAATAATAATAATAATAATAATAATAATAATAATAATAATAATAATAATAATAATAATAATAATAATAATAATAATACATTTGCACACATTAAAAAAAAATATATATAAAGAGATAAAACTACAAAATTCAAGTTTAATGCTGTAAAAATATTTCTAAAATTAGATCCAGTCAGTGACAATTAACAGAAAAAGATGTACTGGTTTTGTAGTTTTACATGGATTCATTAATTAACAATAATAATAATAATAAATTTGCATACATAAATGCTGAATTAATGTGTTTCCATCAGTGTATAATATCTATACGCTTTGCTTTTGTCATTACATTTATCATTTATCATTATATCTGTATTTTTATATATAATATGTCACAGTTTTTACTCTTGATATGTAAAAATCCTTCATTAAACAATAAAAAGCCAAAGAAATGCACATGACCTCTTCTAAAATTAGGCTAGAAATTGTGTTTTAATTGATGAAAATTATTCTATTTTATGAGATTGTTCTTTTCCAGTATTTATGGCGTCCTGGCTGCTGGTATATTACTGTGTTTTTTCGGGTAATTCACTAAATATAGCTTCATATCTTCATATTTACCAACCAGACATGACAGAGGTAAAATCCTCTCACCTAAGGAAGCTAAAAGCATCTTTCCGACCGCTGAGCTGCTCTTTAAACGTCCTCCATATACCGGTGTTCATCTTATAATGTGTGTGTTTAGCTTCTGAATGCTCCGTTCAGAGAGGATTCATTATCAGGTAACTCTGAAGAGGAGCTCTCATTCCTCTGCAGCACATTTCCAGATTCGCCCGAGGACTCGGTGAAGCACTTAGAGAGGGATGAGCTGGCTGGTTTGTCAGTGAATTATTCCTACAGCCTGACTGCTCGCTGTAAACAGAAGCTCCTCCAGATTCAGCTGTAAGAGGCCTTTATCGGGTTAAATCCAGAGCGTTCAGCCGCTAGTTTTAAATATGTGCTTCTGGGAGGTCGCTGCTGGTGCTAAAATTAATAATGATTGAGTAATCGCAGCTGACAGATCTGACTCATGGAGTTTTAAAATATTCATGAAGGACACTTGAAGACTGGAAGTGTCAAAGAGATGAGCAGCTCGGTGTGAAAACGTCCGACGGTAAAGGCAGGTCGCTTCTTTTCTTGTCACGTCGGAATAAAAGGATTAAAGTGGAGACTAGTCCGACTCAACGGATGTTGACGGAGGGGATCAACCTGGTGCTGCTGTCAAAACTGACTAAGGTAAACAACAACAACAACCAGAAACCTGCTCTATCATCATGTATCTGCAGCTTCAGAACCACAGTTGTAGGACCCTAGTGTTTGTTGCAACAGCGCCACCTACAAAACTTATGGTTTAAAGGTTTACTCTACCTAAAATACTACTTTCTATCAATGTAAATACGTAAAGGTTTGCTGAACACAAAATACAACTTTCTGTACAAATACTTAGTGTTTTAAAGAGGTATTCTACCCAAAATACTACTTTCTGTCCAAAGACTTATTGTTTTACAGAGGTATTCTACCTCAAATACTCCTTTTTGTCAAGGTAAATATAGACTTAAAGGTTTGCTGAACCCAAAATACTACTTTCTGTGTAAGTGCTTACAGTTGTAAAGGGTTATTCTACCTAGAACACTACATTCTGTCCTAGAACTTACAGTTTTGAACGGATAGTCCATGCAAAATATCACTTCCTGTCCAACTGCTGATAGTGTTAAAGTTGATTCCACCAACTTTGCATTTTCTAACGAAAGACAAAATAATTAGCAAGTTAATTAATGAACTTTAGCGTTGTCGATGGGTGCGTTTTGTTACCTGTGGATAGAGTCAAGATGCTGTTTATGCTAAGTTACACAGTAGTTCACAGATTTTTTTCAAATTTTTAAAAAATACACAAGAAAAACACCATTATTAGTTATCATATTTTAGCTCATATTTGGGCTGTAAATATGACACTACAGTTCAGCTAGCTACACTTCAGCAAACGAGGTGTTTTGGAATTTTCTGTCGTATTGACAACATCTACACCAAAACAATCCCCCATCATTGTTTTGCAGAAACTCAGTCACATTTTCTTTGGTTTCACTCAAGATAATTGGTTTAGAAACACAAACAAACCTCAGCTTTCCCCTCCTATAGCAGAATAATAGTTAGGAGCAGTCAGACCATTCTACACTGAAGCTTGTTAAATTAGACAATATCTCTTCCAACAAGTTCAATCTAAAACCGTGCATCATATTTTAGCTCATATTTTGGCTGTTTATATGACACAAGTTTAGGCATCTACACTTTTGCAAGGTGTTTTAGTATTTACTGTTTGTAACCAAAACAATCCCCCATCATTGTTTTGCAGAGACGCAGTCACAGTTTCTTTGGTTTCACTTAAGATAATTGGTTTAAAAACACAAACAAACCTCAGCTTTTCTCCCGTCACAGCAGAATAATAGTTAGGAGCAGTCAGACCATTCTACACTGAAGCTTGTTAAATGAGACAATATCTCTTCCAACAAGTTCAGTCTAAAACCGTGCATCATATTTTATCTCATATTTTGGCCGTGAATACGACAAGTTTAGACATCTACACTTTTGCAAACATAAGGTGTTTTTAGCATTTACTGTTTCTAGCTAAAACAATCCTCCATCATTGTTTTGCAGAGACACAGTCACGACTTCTTTAGTTTCACTCAAGATAATTGGTTTAAAAACACAGACGAACCTCAGCAGAATAATAGTGAGGTGCAGTCAGACCATTCTACACTAATGACGCTCCATGTAGTCGAGGAACGCGGTGATTTGAATCATCCATTTAAATGAGAGTCCGGTCAATGTTAATCCCACCAGTTTTGTCTTCCTCACGAGTCAGAACTGAAAGGTGGAGGGCTTTTAATGGAAAGCTGGATCACGCTGCATGGAACGAGGATGTAAGGAAGATGTGCATATGGAGAGGTTTTTTGCGTTAGTATACAGCAGTGGGCTGTTAACCTTCACATGAACAGGAGACCCCCATCGTCTCATTACAGATGGAGACCAGATGGACGTGGTTCGCTCTAACACCCCACCGACTCCGCTGACGTACGGAGGAAAAGAAGAAAAAAAAAAGCAGCTCGATATACCTAATTGACAGCGTGGCATCGCGGAGGAGCTTTAGTTTAGGGTGCAGCCGGGTCCCACGTGGAATAACAAACAGCCACTAATCAGAGCCGAGCCGCTCAGCAGTCGCTAGAGGAGGAACAAAACTTCTTGAATGAAAACGGTCGATGTTAATTATCAATAGCTCTCAGGGCAGCATGGAGGGAAGACACCTCGGCTGTTTGAACAACCGAGGAGAAGCTCTGATTATTCCCCCCGTACGCTCAATGAGACATTTTCAGGAAAAAAATCTAAAAAAAGAAAAAGACATGAGTTGGGGATGGAGGGGGCGGCTGCACATCTTCACTTACAAGTCCTTGATGCTGGAGAACAAGCACCGGTGTATAAGTAATGTCAATTTGAACAGAGACGGAATCTCTTTGTGATATGTGGTTGTGATGTTCCCACGCACTCACTACTCTTTGCACAGAAAAAAGAAAAAGAAGGGCCTTTCTTGTGGTGTTCTCCTTCGTCTGCAGTCTGTATTCCCTGTGAGGATGAAGCAGGGAAGCGTTTGTGCTGGTAGGGTTTTACTGGGTGGAAGATAGGGCGAGGAGAGGCAACCTTTATGAAGTACATTTCACGCCTGACGAATACACAATGTGCCTGACGTTAAAAAACATTTAAAATTTCCTGGAATTGGCAGAGATAGGCCTAATAAGAATGAAAGGAGAGGAGAAAAAAGGCAGATAGGCTTAATAAAAAATAAGAAAGTAGGAAATGATTTTTACTTTCAATTTCCTCGCTGCTGCCTCTCACACATTCCTCGTCCATTTGATCTGCTGAAGTTACATCAAACGTGGTGGATTTTCGACAGTGGCAGCACATCGTCAAATGTAAAAGTTGTGAATGTCATACACGTTTACTGTAAAATCAATCCAGTGTTTGGTATGTTGGAAAATAATCTTTTCTTATAGACCGAGCAAAGCCCAGCTGAGTAGAATTAATTCACCGACTGATTCATTGATTGAACTTTACTATTCCAGAGGGACTGCAGCAATGGAACGACATTTACCCAACACAATAAAGACACATTAAATTATAGATATATTATAATTATGTATGTATAACCTTTTTGTTGGTACTAGGGATAAACTAATGGATTGAGTGCCATTAATAATGTAACAGATAGAAAAAATAGGTGTTGTGGCAGGAGAAGAAGATCATGCATATCAGAACCTGTACTGTAGATCAGCTGTAGTACCTCTTTTGTCCACCGGGTGGAGCCTCTTACTGTTTATACTTCATGTTGTAATTAAGGATGTTAGTGATTAATCATTAATTTAATTGCTGTTTATAATTTAAAAGATTAAAAATATATTAACCAGTAGGGCAAAAAAGAAGGTCATGCATCTCGAAAATGTACTGTAGATTAACTGTATGACCTGGTTGTTTCTACTTACTGTTTATTTTGATTATATTTTATGTTGTAATTAGCAATGTTAGTGATTAATCGTTAATTGGTGTTGAATATTTAAAAGATTTAAAATATATTAACTGACAGGGCAAAAAAGAAGGTCATGCATCTCGAAAATGTATTGTAGATTAACTGTAATACCTGGTTGTTCCTCCAGTTTACTGTTTGTCTTGATAATATATCATGTAGTAGTTAACAGTGTCAATCATTAATCATTAATTGTTGTTGATAAATTAACATATTGTAAATACATTTACCAACAGTGCAAAAAGGTAGGTCATGCATGTCAGAAAATGGATTGTGGCTAAGCTGTAGTTCCTGGTTGTTCCAGCAGGTGAAGCCTTTTACTATTTAATATTGTACTGGGCTATGAGAAGTTCCTGTTAGCAAGGGGCACCATGACAAAGACTTCTGTGGCGGTTAATGTGCACCTTAATCTACTAAGACAGTTCTAAGTCTAGATAGGCATGCTAATGTGTCTATTGTCAAAAATATTGACACATTAGCATATGGAACAGTGTTTGAAGGGCTATCGCTGTGTTTTTATGAATCAATTATTGATTGGTGGAGCTGCCAACTGTCAGTTAAGATTATTCAAACTTTGCATCCCTAGTTGGTACAGATGCGTAATTGCCATTTGGTGTCAACGTAATTAAACCAAATTCTGTGTTCATTAACATTTTACACAAACTTGGTGCCTTTGTTGCTTTAGTTGGACTTAAGCCTGTCATTTCTGCTGTGTATTTCAAGTGGTGTTCTCCATTTGTGTTACTGTTTTCAAAATAAGTGACAAGAATCAACAACCGTCTCCAAGAACACTAAAAATGGCAGCTTTTAACAAGCACTTAAATTGTACATCACTTGTCTCGACCCAAAAGTTCAACCAAAATGGTTCCCCCCAATGCTATTCTGCTGGGGCACCATCACTGCATCCTGGGCTTAGCTCCGCCCAATACAGCTGTGGTTGGTTTAAAGAAATACAAACCAGTGTTTTCCTCAACCTGTAAGGAGGTGCAGTCAGACCATTCTGCAGCACTGACACTTGCTCAAACCAAACCACACATAGATCTGAGGATGCACTGAGTTTCGTCAATGGGCTTCACTTTCCTACGACTTCTGTTCACACAAAAAGAGTCGCCACAACACATCATCCACTGATTTCAGCTCTTCAGAGGACATGTGGAAGCAGCCAAGGTTGAGATAATCCAACTAAAGTGGGTCCTCTGTTTACGACGTCTTACGGAGTTTTGTTGTTACATCGAAACTGGTTGCGCTGCATGGAACTAGTTGGAGAACGGAGCGGAAGAATGCATCGTCTTGCAGCGCAGTAAGAAGAAGACAGCTTAGTTTACATTCTCCTGTTGTATGCCACGTACGATATTCACAACTTTTCCGTAGCACTGATTGACATCGTGATACACATCATGTGATTTGCGACTTTCGGCGAAAATCGATTTACATTGCGCCATAGGAACGAAACTCCAACATAGGTCAAGGACCCCCCTGTAGTAACGTAAGATTTAAACATCACTTACTGGTGGATTCCAAGTCCTTGATCTCGACACCTTCACAGACTTCCTGTTACATAGTTCTGGTCTCCAAACCCACAAGAAATCCTGGTGATGCTACTGGAACCAGTTGTCAGAATAAACTGTGGATTGAGACAGAAAGAAGACCAAAGTTAGTGACCAGTTCAAATCAGAGTTGGTTTGTTTCTGAGCAATATTTCATCCAGGTCCAAGTCCTTCCATCTCCCAAGTTCTGGCAAACATTCCAGTTTACTTATCATGTTACTGGTAGACGTTGGCATTTCATTGGACACCATGTAGTTGCAATGAATAAAAAAGTTGAATTAACACCTGCAGCCTGTACCTGCTTTAACACATCTGTTAGTTTGCTCATGCAGCTGAACTTTGCATTCTGCAGTTAAAGTGAAACTACCAGACATTTTATCAGACTGTTTCCATATATTTGATGTCTTGTCCGTTGTCGCTACACATTACTGTCATTTTATCTCCCAGGCCTGATGTTACCCTTCATGAATAATGTTTTTAACGCATGTTAAGGTTGAAATAATCTAGTGTTTCATAGGAAAAATGGCATTATTGTAGAAAAGTCCGAAATATTCATTTTCTGTAGAAGGAAAGTGGTTTTGATTCTCTGTCGTGACCACTCAGATTTATCTGTTGAACCCATTTCAACGTCCACATCCAAATGTTTAACCTGCAGATTTGCAGAGCCTGCAGAACAAGCGTCTATTTCTGCTAAATATCGCCATCGTTTTACCACCAGGCCTCGGTCACCGTGACTTTGAGCTCAGACGACCAAATGCTATTCAGTTCATGCTGGAGTCTGATGGTTGTTTGTGCCAAAGTTAAAGAACTTCCTCCAGATGTTCAGGAGAAAACGTATACGTACCGACAACCTGAGGGGACTTAAAAACAACCACAACCAACCTTTATGTGTAAACTCCCCATTTAAATTCACGTTCTTTCTATAGGAACCATCAAAAGTTGGAAACAGTTTTCTGTAGAAGGAAAGTGGTTTTGAATCGTGACCCCTCAGGTTTATTTGATGAACCAGTTTGGAACCCTTGATCCAAATGTTTAACTTGAAGATTTCTTGAATTAACATCTTGTGACTGTTTTGTTTTAGTTCATTTAGAATTAGCATTTCTTGCTTTCATGGAGGTCAACGTCGGATGCATCTGTTGGAAATTGTATCAGAACAAGTGTCTCTTTATGCTAAATATCGCTGTTGTTTTCTCGGTCACCGTGACTCTGAGCTCAGACAACCAAATTGTACTTCAATTTGTTGTTCATTTCAATGCCTGGTACCAGTAAAGGTACATTACCTGAAGAATACAATGAACACGACAAAAAAAGCACCTGATTCCATAATTCTTTAAGTCCTGTTTGACATGCTGAAGCTTAATCGTGATCCCAGGGTCTATAAGAGACCACTTCATGTCATAAGGAGCAAAATGAGAAACAAAACGACAAAATGACAAAAATGAGCCAAAAAATGACAAAAACGAGACAAAATGACAAAAATGAGACACAAAATGACAAAAATGAGACAATGACAAAAACGAGAGACAACATGACAGAAACGAGACACAAAACAACAAAATGACAGAAATGAGACAGAACAGAATAAAACAAGACAAAAACGAGAAAGAAACTGACAAAAATGAGACACAAAATGACAAAAAACAAGAAAATGACAAAAACAAGACAGAAGATGACAAAAATTAGACACAAAATGACAAAAACAAGAAAACAAAAACAAGACAGAAAATGACAAAAATGAGATACAAAATGACAAAAACAAGACAGAAAACGACAAAAATGAGACACAAAATGACAAAAACAAGACACAAAATGATAAAAATCAGACACAATACAACAAAAACGAGACAAAATGACAAAAATGAGACACAAAATGACAAAAACAAGACATACAATGACAAAAAGGAGACACAAAACGACAAAAATGAGACACAAAATGACAACTACAAGACAAAATGACAAAAAAGACATAAAAATGAGACAAAAAATGACAAAAATGACAAAATGACAAAAACAAGACAGAAAACGACAAAAATGAGACACAAAATGACAAAAATGAGACAATACAGCAAAAACGAGACACAATACAACAAAAATGAGACAAAATGACAAAAATGAAACACAAAATGACAAAAATGAGACAAAATAACAAAAATGAGACAAAAAATGATAAAAATGAGACAAAATGATAAAAATGAGACAAAAAATGACAAAAATGAGACAAAATGATAAAAATGAGACAAAAAAGGACAAAAATGAGACAAACGATAAAAATAGGACAAAAAATGACAAAAACGAGACACAAAATGACAAAAATGAGACAAAATGACAGAAACAAAACACAGAACAACAAAATGACAGAAACGAGCCAGGACAGAATTAAACAAGACAAAAACGAGACAGAAAATAACAAAAATGAGAAAAAATGACAAAAACGAGACACAAAATGGCAAAAATGAGACACACCAGGTATTAAAATGAACAAGAAATTAAAGAAAACAAGGGTGGTCTAGTAATTTTGTCCATGACTGCGTATGTAAACTCCCCGTTTAAATACATTTTCTTACTACAGAAAGCATCAATAGTTCTACACAAACCTGAGATAATTCAGTGTAAATCATCTTCATAGTAGAAAACAGAGCAGGACAACAAATATACGAAAACGATGAGTCACTGAGGAACTCCTCCACATCTCCACATCCACTTTAACTCCACTGGAAACTACTTTATCACATCAGAAACGTTTTTTTCCTTCTCAACATGCAGCCTCTGGTTAATGGAGTCCGTGATCTTCGATGTCACATTTAATCACACCACTGGAAGCTTCAGGAGGAGTTTCTGTCCATCAGGAGTGGCATTAATGAGATTATTTCACCAACAGCGGCTCAGTTGTTGCACCAGCACCTTCAAACCACAAAGAAACGGCCACGTGGTTCCATTTGCACCACTTTATTTCTTGTTTTTTACCATCTAAATTACCGACTTGGCTTGTTATCAACCGGTCTATGTAGAATGTTTTTAATTTTCTGTTTCGGTGTAGAGCGATAATAAAAGAAAAAGCTCTTTAGAATGAGACCTTGAAGGATTCAGAACAGCCTTTAAAACATTTTTTTCTGTTTGTCGAAGCAGCTTTCACATATTTCTATGCCGTATTGTTCCTTTTGTTTGCGCCGAGTCCCGTCCTACAAAACGCTGCAGTGAATATTCGGTGACATTGGCGGCTTTTTCTCCACAGCAGATGTTCTCCTTTATTTCTAAAGTATTTACAACCTCAGCCTCCCTGGCAGCGCTTGGACCATATGGAGAAGCTCCACCAGTCTTTGTGCAACTTTTCTTTGGCTTGATAATGCATCCATGTGTTGGTTTTTAAATAATAAAATACAGATCATCATCCAAATATTCAGTAGAGCTGCTGAGATTGATGCTAAAAATACTTCTACATCAGTATTTGTAGTCTGTTTTTTAACTTCAATTCACTTTAATGGATATTTTTTTGCAAAATTGTTGCATCATGACAGTTGGTTTTGGATCTGACCTTAACATTACACCGCTTCACTATAATTAAATCAACTAAAATGTCATTATTTAAAAGATATTTGCTGTTATTTTAAAATATTTATCATACAGGATTGAAAAATGTTCCATGTTTTGGTAAATTATAGATAATAAATAGTAAAAACACATTAAAAACAAGAGTTCAACAACAATTTAAAAAAAAACAGGTCAAAACTGTAAAAAAAAAAAATTCAGCTAAATATGTAATTATTGCACAGATATTTGCTGTTATTTTTATACTATTTATACCAAGGATTTAAAAATGTTCCATGTTTTGGTGAATCATAGATAATAAATCATAAAATCACATTAAAATTAGAGTTAAACAACAACAACAGTAAAAAAAAAAGGGTCAAAACTGTAAAAAAAAAAAGTCTACATAAACACGTGTATTTATACAAATTAAATTAAATTTACTTTTGCTGTATTTGAATTGGTCAAAAATGTGATCATTTTATAGATATTTGATGTTATTTGAAATATACTATGCATATTGAGGATTGAAAAATGGAAAATAAATAATTTTTAATCCACATATTTTCCCTATTTTGTTACTTTGCAGATAACAACAGCTAAAAATATCACTATAGACCTGATATTTGCTGTTATTAAATATTAAATAAGTTTAATCTTAAATATATTTGTTTATTAATTAAATATGTTGATTCAAAAATGTCCCATGTTGTGGTAAATTATAGATAATAAATAGTAAAATCACATTAAAAACAAGAGTTAAACAACAACAGTAAAAAAAAATAAAAACTTTTATAAAGGTATCTACATAAAGATGTAAATTACACTATTTTTACTGTTTTGTTTTGAATAAGCCAAAAAACAGGATTATTTTACTGACATTTTCTGTTATTTGAACAAAGAATTATGTATATTAAGGATTGAAAAATAGTAAATATATTTTTTTAAGTACTATTTTATATATTTTTCAAGCTCTGTTAAATTACATCTAATATCTCTTAAAATCACAAAGTAAGTATTACTTCGTCGACAGCTAGAAAAAAATAGCCAAAATTGTAAATATAACTATTGATTTACGTGTTTTACATCATGAAAAAAAGGATAAAAATGAAAAGTCCACGTCAAAACACAAATATATTTACTTATATTTTACAGATTTTTTTAAATTACAGATGATGTCGAGTAAAATCACGATAAGAAATATTATTGGTAATAATATTATATTAATATTATTTTACATGGTAACTGCAAAAACAAACAAAAATGTAGATGTAGTGCACATGAAACATCTATGTTTTTTGCAGTAAGTAATTTTCCGTTTGACTAAAATTCAAATTTTTTTTCTTTTGTTTACATTAAATCAAAAAAAAAATTTAGATCTTTGTTATTTCAAAGAAAATGTATGCATATTCAGATACATATACATATATATAATATTAAGTAAAATCACAGAAAAAGTATGAATTTACATGTTGACTGTAAAAACAAACAAGCAACAAGAAAAAAAAAACTGCCAAAACTGTAAATAATGTCCACATGAATAATCAGCATTTTTGCTAGCAGTAATTTTACATTTGGCCATAAAATTACATTATTTTTTAAATTTTAAATGAAAAAAACACTATTTTACAGGTGTTTGCTGTTATTTCTAAGAAAATATATGCATATTCAGGGCTGAAAAATGTTTTTAGAGATTATTTTACAGATTTTTAACCTGTTTTGTTTTTCCTTCCATTTAATATTAAATTTACATGTTTTACACTAAAACAAACAAAAACTGTAAATAATATCCACATAAATAATGTGCATTTTTACAAATAGTAGCTTGTTATTTTATATTATGGAAATTTAACCAGTTTTATGGCATGTAAATCAGCTAAAAATATGATCATTTGCACTTATTTTCACATTTTCTTACAGCTTTTGAACGTTATACTATCCCACTTTTTCTAAACATGTTTTCTGCTGGCATCCTCCCTTTTTAGATTTATATTATAGTGTGTTTTATGCTGAACAGGCGACATTTCTGAGTTCTCTCTCCGTCTTCTTTATATTGCAGTAAAACATGAGCCACAGTTGAGGCAGAAAAATGTCAGAAAGGTGCTTCAGGAAGCTGCCGATGACACAATTTTAAAAAAATCCCTTGGAGTTTAACATCCATCCTGTAAACAGCGACTTCATCCTCTTCCTGCCCTCTGAGACCTCCGTTAAACATTTCCCTGATTGCTGCTCGGTTCTTTACGCAGTAAAGGAAGGCGGCTGTAAAAATAGAGGCTTTTATTAACGCTGATAAAAAATTCCATCTCCTTATCGACGAGGGGAAACCGAGGAGGGAGGGAGAGTTTCTGCTGCAGCGAATAAAGATGCTGTCGACAGAAAGGAGAGAAAACTGTGATAAAATGAAGGGAAACAGAAGCTAAATGGACAATGAGGGGAGCAGATGGTGTTTGAGCGGGAAAGGACTGAGAGGACGAGGAGGACAGATGGTTCGTCTTCCATGCCCTTGTTCCTGTAATCCAGGTTCGGTTGCAGCTTTAAAAAAAGAAAAAAAAGGAACTGCAGCAGCGTTGGTGCAGTCCAACCGGAGGATGCACCTGGGAGCTGGATGCAGGTGAAGCTGCAGAGGACCCAGGTGAAGGATGAGGCAGAGAGGACAGGTGGGGAAACAGCAGGTGCTGCATCATAAAACACCTCGGAGGAGCTTTAATGACCACAGCGGGCTGCTCGGAGGAAAAAATACGACTTCTGTAGTGTTTAACGCATATTAAAAACAAAACTAAAGTTGTTGGGACAGCATTTCTGTAGCCTAATGGGGTCTGTGGTCAAAAATGTCCACTGTATGCCATTTGTATTAACAACTGTGGGGATTTAGTCAGCAACGGGCACCATGACAAAGACTTCTGTGGAGGTTGATGTCCTCCAACTACAGCTCATAAATTTAAACAGTTGTTGGAGCAGCATTTCTGTAGCCTATTGGTGTCAATGTTCTAAAATGTTCACTGTAAGCCATTGGGATTAACAACTAATTAACTATTGTGGGAGTTCAGCTACCAACAGGCACCATGACAAAGACTTCGGTGGTAGTTAATGACCTCTGATCAGAACTCATGAATTAAAACAATTGCTGGAACACCATTTCTACAGCCTAATGGCGTTCATGTTCAGAAACGTCCATTGTACACCGCTTGTATTAAAACTAATTGATTATTGTGGGGATTTAGTCAGCAACGGGCACCATGACAAAGACTTCTGTGGTGGTTAATGACCTCCGACCAGAACTCATAAAGTAAAACAATTGTTGGAACAGTATTTATGATGTCTAATGGCGTCCTTTGTCAAAAGCGTCTACGGTATGCTATTGGAATTAACAACTAATTGATTATTGTGGGGGTTTAGCTAGCAACGGGCACCATGACAAAGACTTCTGAGGTGGATAATGATCTTCAACCAGAGTTTTATTAACAACTAATTTGCTATTGTGGGGGTTTAGCTAACAATGAGCACCATGACAAAGACTTCTGTAATGGTTAATGACCTCCGAGCAGAACTCGTGTTTAAGACAACCTGGGGACTGTAGGACTCTGTAGACACTGGGAACAAAAATAACATAATTTTCAGTTTAGGAAGGGTTAAAAAAACATTAAAGCCATCATTGGTACTTATAAAATACTATCTGGATAGAATTAATCTCTACTGAAAAACCTTTAATAAACCTGTTTAACGCTGTACGGAGCATGGGAAGCATCAGTCAGACTACAGGCAGTTCGGACAGGTGGGGAAACAGCAGGTGTTGCAGGGAAAAGCTGCATCATAAAGCACCTCGGAGGAGCTTTAATGACCACGATGGGCTGCTTTGTGGAGAAAATACACCGAATTAAACACCTTAAATGTACGGAGCCTGATATTTGAGCCGATTCCCTTCAGACTGGTGTCTTTACACTAATATTTCCAGGAAGGTTGAACCACGAGGGACTGAGCAGCTTTATTAATATTTACTCTGGAGCCTCCTCTTGCCCCAGCTTTCACTAAGCTGATCAAACTAAAGGGCAGTTTAACACCAGGACTCATTCTGTATACGGAGAAATGTAGAATAAAGCTGCACAAAGACCAAGGCAACAAGCTTAAAAATGTAAATTATCGTTGGAATTACAGACTAGAGGTTTACATTAACTCACTTCAATCTTTAGTGGAGCTGCTGGTGGTGATTAAGATGCATTGTGGGTAATGTAGGCACCAGGATTTGAAACGGAAGACGTAAACACGAACTAAAAATTTTTTGCTTATATTTCTATTTTTGCTGCATCAGTTTTGATGCCTTTTGAAGAAACTGTCCACTGTGCAACATTAAAATGACTGGTGTTACTCCTTTAAAAGGCCAAAAAATCATACTTGAAAGTATTTAAGTCATTTATTGTTTGGCATCTGCCGATATCTGACGCTGTTTCTCTAGATTATACACATTTCAAGTATTGTAGATTAGCTGTAGTACCTGGACCATCACTCCGACTACAAGCATTTCAAGCAGACAGCTTTAGTAGGGTTTAGCTAGCAATAGGCACCATGATGAAGACTTACGTGGTTAATGTGCTCTGTAATCTAGCATGTTCGCTTTAAGCCTCAAGGCTCATGCGAATGTTATGTCCATTGTCACAAATAACTATCAGTATGTAGAATAGTGTTAGCTTGAACTGACTTGGCGTTATTGATTTTTGATTGGTAATGCTGATGACTAGCAGTTAGGAAAGTTGTTCAAACTTTGCTTCCCCAGTTGGTGAAAATGCAGACTCACCATTTTGGATAGTTAAAGCAGTTAATTTAAATTATGTGTTTATTTACATTTTATTGAAACCACAACCCTCTTACTATAGAGACCAGAGGAGGCGTCACTCAGACTACAGTTCATGTTTAAGCAGAGAGCATTGTGGGAGTTTAGCTAGCAACGGGCACCATGACAAAGACTTCTGAGGTAGTTAATGACCTCCAACCAGAACTCGTTTTTGGAACAGTATTTCTGTAGCCTAATGGCATCCGTGGTCAAAAATGGCCACTGTACGCCATTGGAATGAACAACTAATTGACTACTGTGGGGGTTTAGCTAGCAATGAGGACCATGACAAAGATTTCTGTGATGGTTAATGTACCTCTGACATGAGCTCAAACTGTCGAACTTTATGGTCAAACACTGTAAAAGAACAAGTTGTCGTTTATAAAAATACAGATTATTGATATCGATCTTTTGTACGTTTTTTCATTGTACGAGACCTTATTTGTAATTTAACAAAATGGGAAAAATCTGTAGAACTAAAGTTAATAAATGATTAGGTATTTTTTAATGCTTAATCAATTTTCCAAATTTTATTTTCAGTTTTTGAATGTCACAGTATTCCACAGTTTTTTAAACAGAATTTTTCAGTTTTTTACATTTAGCACAGAATAGATTTCTGAGTTCTCTCTCCTCCTTCATGGTTTTTCTGTTTCCAAAGAGCTGCAGGACTTTAGATTGTGGAGAAAAATGAGAAAAACCCTCAGAAACTCCTCAGAGGTCAGACTTTTAACTAAAAGAAACAAATGCAAGATCAAGGTTTTATTCATCGCCTCCAGTTTGACAAAGTGTGAGCAGAATAAAGTCCAAAACTAAAGAAAACCAGAATCAGAAAATATCAGATGAAGCAGCTTTTAGCATCAGAGACTCAGATGAACACATCCTGTTGGAAATATTTCATTGCTTTGGTGTTTATCTGGTTAACAGTTTCGTGTTAAAAGCCATGTATCGCTTCACGTCCCTCTGAGAAACAACAGCGCTCAATAAAAGGCAGCAGAGGAAGTAATGAGATTCAGAGGACAGCGGCCTCTGATCGGACAAGACGCCGAGGAGTTGGAACAAAGAGGACGAGGCAGAGGTGGAAATACTCAGATTCCTCTGTGAGGCCTGATATCTGAGGGAAAAAAACCTGAAGACAGAATCATCTCTGGCCAGTTTCCACCAGAGACAGATGGCTGGAATCTGACGACAACGTAGAGCAGTGGGATCCAAATTAATACTGGAAAAATTCACTCATTTTAACTGGAACTTTTAAAAAACAAATTACTGTCAATTTACAGATTTTCTTTGTTTTGTTAAGGCACAGATAGTAACTAGTAAAATCACAGAAAAAAAATATAATTTACATTAGTGCTGGGCGATATGGAAAAAATCATATATCACGATATGGATTATTTTATATCACGATAACGATATATATGACGATATACCACAACAAAATATGTTTTCAGTTATTCTCTGAAAAGTTTGACAAAAATTTCATTGCTTACTTTTCTCCATGAAACTTCAACCTGTTGCTAGGGCTGGACCCGAATATCCGAATATTCGGTCCCCATGGTGGTATGTGGATATTAATTTTGAGATCCGAATATTCGCCCCCTCCTACCTCCACCCCCCGTCGGGTGTTACGAACCGAGCCGAAAATTCAGCTCTTTCCTCCGTTAGCTCACCACCTCTGACCTCACGGACCGAACCGAATATTCAGGTCGTTCCTCCGTCAAATCCCCCCCCCATTCAGTCCAGCCCTACCTGTTGCACGTCCATCGCTCAGCACTCATGAGTTAAGTAACAAAAAGCATGTCGCAAACCCGCGTGAGAATCAAAGAACGTAAAGCAGCGTCATGTCGTAAAAACCACAACACGGAGTTTCTTTGCGAAAAATCTTTTTTATTCTTCTTTATTTTCACGTATATAAACTTAGAGTATGCATAGTGACAAGAAATCACTAATACAATCGTCGCAGGCTATTTTATGATATATTTGCTGTAATAATTGATAAAATTAGGTTAGAAACGATAGAAACGATAGAAGAGAAATGGCACAATAGACACTTTTCTATCGTTCTCACGATATGTATCGTCATATCGCCCAGCACTAATTTACATGTTAAACATTAAAAAACAGACCAAAACTGTTAATAAAGTCCACTATTTTATGGAGTTATTTAAAAGAAAAATGTGAATATTAAGGACTGAAATTAAAACCGTGGAAAAATGTATTTGTTTTAACAGGAATTTTAAAAAACAAATTACTGCTGTTTTACAGATTTCCCTGTCAATTCACAGAACAAAAGTGTAATTTATGTTGAATACAAAAAGTGTACAATACAAAATTGAAACAAACTGGGCAAATTTTTTATTGTCTTCATTATATATGTATTTTTTAATGATTCCATTTATATCAATATCGTTCTAAAATATGTTTAAAAATGGTGGAATACTGTGATGTTCAAAATCTGAAAAAAATCTGAAAATAACAGCAAATATTTGTAAAATAACTAACATTTTTTAAGCACTTTTAAATACAGTAAAGTGAAATAATTAAATAAATAAATAAATTACTATTTGCAAAAATGCTGATTTTTTTATGTCAACATTCAATACATATATTATTTTTAATGGTTATCATGCAATTTAATACTTTTTTCTGTGTCTTTACTAAATATGATCTGTAATTAAACAAAACTGGAAAATTCTGTTTAAAAAACTGTTGTAAAAAAAGATTTGCATTTTTAAAAAAAATCCTTAATTACCATCATTTTTCTTTCTAATATCAGCAAATATCTGTACAATAATGATATTTTCAGCTGATTTAATTATAGTAAAATAGTGTAAATATTACTGTCAGATTTTGAAGGACATTATTTACAGTTTTGGCCTTTGTTATTATGGTTAGCGTGGACATTAATACTTCTTTTTTTTTTACTATTTAGAATTTTTAATTTACAAAACACTTTTCCCCCAATTGTTAGTGTAGGGATTTCCTCTTTTAAATAGCAGGAAGTATCTGTAGACTAATTACATTTTTTTTGCTGATTTAACTATCGTGAAAAATGCTCTCTTTTTACAGACAAATATTGTGAAAGAAAAAAAATACCATTCTTAAAAATACACTCTTTTGATGTGAATATTTTTATCTTACAGTTTTCCCTGTTTTTTTTAACCATTTACATGTAAATTAATACTTTTTTCTTTTCTTTTATTAGATATTTGTGTGCAACCAAATTAAAAATATCCCGTAAAATGTAATTGAGAATGCGTAGTAGCTGTACAGGAGAAAAAAATACCACTTAAACAACACAAAAATCATATTTAAACATGTTTTATCAGCTGTTTGATGTTCTTCATGAACTTTTGAGAAATTTAATAGAGTTTTCTTAGGAATGTGATTTCAAGGTGATGCTAACTCATTTCAGGGGCTTTGCAGCAGAAAAATGACGCATTAGATCAATAAACACGGTTAAATACGTTTTTTTTTACACATTAATACCCTAAAAAATCCAGTTTATTTGGATTTCTGTTGAAGTCGATACACACGGGGAAGTTTAGTCTCTTTGATTGTGAAATATGAATAATTAAATAAAGTGCAGTTCATGCTTCGTCCATGTTTCATGAAACATTTAATATTTCCCTGTTTGTTGCTCAGCATTGTGGGAAACAGAGACCTTGTTGTTTGTGCTGTTAAACCCGATATGACGAGCAGAAATAAAAATAAACCCTACATGTGGAGAGGAAGGAGGAAGAGGAGGTTAAATCACGGTGGGAGGGTTTCTGTTGTGAAATCTTATTTTTGTGGCGATATAAAGGAGAAAGGTTTTCCTCTAAGGTCTGTTATCAGGAGGAGAGTGAAGCTCCACGTCCTGCTGAGGGACAGAAATGATGGGATGGATTCTTCACAGCTGATGGAAAATCGACTGAAAACACAAACATGTCGGCAATCAAACAGATTCTATAGAAAAAAATATCGTCTGATTCATCTGAACCATTTAATACGACAGATTATTGATGATTTACACCATTTTCTGTCTGGTTTTATAGTTTTAGATGATAATTGACTGGTTTTGAACTGAGTTTTGGTTGGTTTAGGGCTGGAACTGGACTGGATTTAGACTGGTCTGATGTCAGAATGGATTTGACCTGGACTTTGTCTGGTTTTAGGCTGGGTTTGGACTGGTTTTGGACTGAATGTCGACTGGCTTTGGACTGGTTTTTGAAGCTTTTTTGGACTAGATGTAGGCTTGACTGATTTTGGATTGGATGTGTGCTGGTTAAAACTGGTTTTGACCTGATTTTAGACTTGATTTTGCCAATTTATCTCTGGTTTTGGAATGATTTTACAGTTTTACGGTGATGGTTGACTGGTTTTAATTGGTTTTGGACTGGAGTTAGACTGGATTTAGAATGATCTGGTTTTAGAATGGCTTTGAACTGGAGATTGACTGGTTTTAGGCTGGGTTTAGACTGGTTTTGAATTGATTTTGAACTGGTTTTCTTAGTTTTTTTGGGGCTAGATGTTGGCTTGACTGATTTTAGATTGGAATTGCATTTGTTTTAGCCTGGTATTGGACTGCATTTAGGCTGGTCTGGTTTTAGAATGGATTTGAACTGGATTTTGACTGGCTTTGAACTTGATTTTGGCCAATTTCTGGCTGGTTTTGGACGTGTTTTACAGTTTTAGGCGATGATTGACTGGTTTTGAGCTGAGTTTTGGACTGGAACTGGACTTGATTTAGGCTGGTCTGTTTAGAATGAATTTCAACTGGATTTGTACTGGTTTTGGAATGGATTTAGACTGGTTTTGAATTGCTTTTGAACTAGTTTTCAAAGTTTTTTTGGACTAGATGTTGGCTTGACTGATTTTAGATTGGAATTACATTTGTTTTTATCTGATATTGGACTGGGTTTAGGCTGGTCTGGTTTTAGAATGGATTTGAACTGGATTTAGGCTGGTTTTGGACTGGATGTTGACTGGTTATGGACTGGTTTATCAAGCTTTTTTGGACTAGATGTAGGCTTGACTGATCTTGGATTCGATGTGCGCTGGTTAAAACTGGTTTTGAACTGAACTGATTTTAGATTTGATTTGGCCAGTTTCTGTCTGATTTTGGAATGGTTTTACAGTTTTAGGTGATGGTTGACTGGTTGTAATTGGTTTTGGACTGGAACTGGTCTAGATTTAGGCTGGTTTTAGAATACATTTGAATGGGATATACATTTATACACCTCTATTAATGAGAAACTGAACTTTAGCCAACACAATGGTTGATTTGCAATGACATAAAAAAAAGAAAAGCCAATTAGACCATGAGATTAGAGCAAGTTACCAAAGTTCATTGAATCCAGAGAAATCAGAATAAAATCACTATCAAAATAATACAGTATCATATGTACTGAAGCCCAACTTGTAACCAATTCCAATTCATGGAGGGAATTCAAGTGGAAGGTAATAATGAGATTCTTCAGGACGCCAGCCATACTGTCAAAAATGGGCCCAGCACATTCTAGTACATGTTGGAGAAACTGTGGTACACAAATTGGCAACCATACCCATATATTCTGGACATGTACGAAATTAAAAACATTTTGGGAGGATGTTTTTAAGGCTCTCGAAATGATATTTCATCAAAAGTTTACAAAAGATCCAACTGTGGCACTACTGGGCCTAACACCAGTAGGCATTGACGGTAGAGCTAAAAAATACCTTTTACAAATACTTATTACAGTAGCCCTCAAATGTATAACAATTAAATGGCTAAAACCTGACCCTCCAACATACAGTAGTTGGACTGAGAAAGTATTGGAAATTTACCACATGGAACGCATAACATATACCCTGAGACTACAGAAAGAGAAATTTATGAAAAGATGGAATCCTGCCATTACCATACTGCTCCTAAGCTGATGCTACCATATACTTATACACACACGCGTACATACACACACATATATACATGAATTCTCTTCCTGCCTCTTGCCCCCCCTCCCTTTTTTTTTTTTTTTCCTCTTTCTTCCCCCCATGATAGATTTAAGCTATATCCATCTTGTTGGGTTTCTTTTTAATTTATTTCATTACTGCGCCTATCCTTGTACACGTATAGATACAGCTGTAAACAAAAAAGGAAAATTGAAGAATTGTGAATATTTATGTATAAATTGTTGAATTTGAAATAAAAACTAAGTTAAAAAAATAATAATAATAATAATAATACAGTATCGGGATCAAAACCAAACCTAAACTACTCTTGAAAAAGATCCAAGACCTGTCCAAGACAGTCTGAAACCAGTCCTGATCCAGGACCAGATCCAGAGTAAAATAAATCCTGAACCAACTTTAAATCACATCCAAAACCAGGAGAACCAAGACTGAAACCAAACATGAACTAGTCCCAAGAAAGTCAAAAACCAGTCCAACATACAGTCTAAAACCAGTCCAGAAACTCATCTAGAAAACCCCAGAGCATGATACTGCCACCTCCATGCTTGATGGTAGGTTTAGTGTTCTTGGGGTTAAAAAAAGAACCAAGACAGTCTGGAACCAGTCCTAAACCAGTCCTCAAAAGGTCTAAAACCAGTGCAAAATCGGGACCAAAACCAAACCTAAACTAGTCCAAAAAATGTTCAGAACCAGTCAGAATACAGTCTGAAACCAGTCCTAAAAAGATCTAAAACCAGTGCAAAATTTGGACCAAAACCAAACCTAAACTACTTGGGGAAAAAAGTCCAAATCCAGTGTGAAATAAATCCTAAACCCACTTTAAATCACATTGACAACCAGATCTTAAAGCGGCCCAAAGACTGAAACCAAACATAAACCAGTCCCAAGAAAGTCCAGAACCAGTCTAACATACAGTCTGAAACCAGTCCAGAAGCTCTTCTAGAAAGCCCCAGAGCATGATACTGCCACCACCATGCTTGATGGTAGGTTTGGTGTTCTTGGGGTTAAAAAAAGACCCGTCCAAGACCATCTGAAACCATATCAAAAACTGTCTGTCAAATAAACCCAACAGAGAGCGTCTCTGATTAACTTCTAGCAGGTTTTTGAAGTCATTTCTATTTAGAAACATGTGACTAAAAGCTGAAACCAAACACAAACCTCCATCTGTCAGGATCTTTCCTCCCGTGAGGCTTCAACCGATGAAGCAGCAGCTGGAGATCAGCGGCTTTAATTAGAGATCAGTTCAGACGCCTGAGAATCCAATTAAAGCCGAAACATGCTGCAGTGTGTTGATCGCTGACCGACGTTCAGGACAGAACACGTTTCTGATTTCAGTCGCTGTGAATTTATATTTCATCTCCAGTCATGGATCCATGCCAAGATGATGTCTGGTTAAATTCACTAGTTTGAAAACAAATTGTTGCTGATAACTAATCCGTGTCTTAATATGACGTTTGAAAGACCTTTTTTAAGAGAATATACAGAAATGTGCAAATGACAAACGAAGGTGCAGAGAAGTTTTTAGGATAAACACGTAAATTATTCCTTTTTATTTGTACTTTTACTCAATATTATCTGTAATTTATCAAAACAGTAAAAACCTGCACAATTACAGTTTTCAATCCCTAGTATGCATCATTTTCCTTTTAAAAACATTCATTAAAATCACTTGTTTACTTTAACAATTGACATTTAAAGGCTGGTAAATGTTCACTTCCAAGACTAAACTTCCTCACCACAAACTGAGAAAAGTTCGCCTTAAAAAACCAGAACAGATTCAGTCAAACCAGACCTCCTGAATGAGGTTAAATCATCCAAACAATCAGATTCTTCCAAATTAAAGAAAAATCCTCGACCCAGAAATTAAAACAGAAGAATGATTGCTGTTGTTGTTTAGACCTTGAAAGTGGAAAAAAAAAAACAAAGATCTGCTGCAGTGGAAGACTTCAGGGAGTTGACTGAAGGATTGTCCACAAAACGTTAAATAATTTCTGTTTAATTACCTTTGAGCTCAAACACTTTAATATTCAAACTGTTTGAAGTCTTACAGAGACTTAATACTGATGGAAACCTGCTGAAATTAAATATATACTCTCAAAAAAACACATTTTTAACGATTTTTCTAGGGCTGTCAAAATTAGCGCAGATTAATCCATCGTCATGATTAATCTGATTTTAATGCAATTAATGCATCTGCAGCACAGAATGACTCAAAATGCATTTCAGGCAGTTTGTCCGAGTAGACTTGCCGTAGCACAGATGGGAAGTTGATCTGATAGTGGCAGAACCAAGCAAGTGGAAATGGAAGACGGTAAACAGTAGAGGTGGACGGATCAATCCAAATATTGATAATATTGATTCTAGTGGAATGAGATCGATACTTTAGTTTCAGTTTCTGTCCTGTATGTCCGGACTGTGGCGAACTGTTGTACCTTCCTCTACCAACACTGACGAAAGAGAAGTCCGACTGACCCAGCTGATGATCAGACTGCAGGAAGATACTGAAACATTTTTTTTTCCACCAAAAAGTTTTCAAAAATTTCCCAAAAATGTTGAAAATGTGGAAGTTTTCACTGTGAAAATATTTTTTTTCCACATTTTCAAACTTTAAAACAGGTCAATTTGACCTGCAGGATGACACCAGGGTGCGCTATTTTCTGTGCTCATAGAAAACAACACGTGAATAAAATCAATGCCTTTCATCTTGGACTAATCTGAAATTTTATCTCAGTCTTTTCAAAGTAATTTTTGCTCTCACACCCGTCTGAGCAGCCTCAGTCTGCACTGTGAGGCGTTTAGGGAACACCAGTAAATGTAGGGTCTGACCAGAAGCAAATGTTCAGCTAGTGAGGCGTTAGTCTGGAGTATCGATACCAAATCTTGCAGTATTTGGTATCGATCACCACACCGCTACACAACAGCATGTTGGCCGTCTGCTGGGAAAAGAGAATGCTATATATATTTATTGAGTCTGTTTGCTCCAGCAAAATTAAATATGATTAACCCTTGTGTAGGGTCAAATTAACCTGTTTTAAAGTTTGAAAATGTGGGGAAAAAAAATATTTTCACAGTGAAACTTCTGATGTCCACATTTTCAACATTTTTGGGAAATCTTTGAACATTTTTTGTGGAAAAAAGAAATGTTAAAAATGTTTCTTAAGAACATTCAGAAAAAAAGTCAAACAAAATCCAGCGAATTTCGCTGGATTTTGTTTGATTTTGTTGTGAATGTTCTTAAAGAAAATACTAGAAGTTTTACTGAGATATATATAAACACTTTAGATATTTTTAGTATTTTTTTGGAAATTTTTTAGTCATTTTTAAAAAATATTTACAATAATTTTCTTGCCAAATTTGGGGGATTTTGTTTAAAATAAAACTTTTAAAGGAAACTTTTAAGGAATTATTGGAATTTTCTGCCTGAAGGTTCTGCAAATTTTTCAAAAATTTGGGGAATTTTTTTGCTGAATTTTTGTTTTTTTTTCAGACAAGGAAACGATATTTTTTGGTGCCCGTAAATGAGGACAACAGGAGGGTTAATATAGATAAAAAATGAGCAATGTTAAATTGCAATTAATCAAAATGAATCCACAGCGACCCTGTGATTATTCTGATTAAACATTTTATCGTTTGACAGCACTAATTTTATCACGGTAATTTTTGGATGAATTTACTGTTATTTTACTGAATTCTCCTGTTTTGTTAAATTACAGATAACAACTAGTAAAGAAATAAAAAACTGTAAACAATGCCCACACCAGAAATCTGTATTTTTATAATTTTTTAAAGAGTGTGTAACTGAACAGCAGATTTCTCAGTAAATTCCAGTAGATTCGATCCTTTCCTGCAGCATAAATCCTCCGTGGCTCGTCTATAATTCAGAGGATAAAACTAACCCTCGCTGTACGAGGTTTGTGTTGAGGAGCAGATTAATGAAATAAAAAGCAGCTTCAGATCTCCTTCCACTCAGATATGCAGGTAGGAACATGGACGGGCGTGAATATTTCAGAAGGTCTGCATGAAGTGGAACGGGGGCGGACCAGAACCCACCAGGGCTGGAGATGGAGGAGAGTTTACTCAATCAAATGATCCCAATCCACCAGGAAGAAGAGCTGAACGAGGAGAAGTGGTGCAGAGAAGAACGATCAAACGAGGCCCAGATCCCCATCAGCATCAGGAGATTTAACGGGTTACAACCAGATCCTCATCAGCATCAGGAGATTTAACAAGTTAGAACCAGATTCTATCAGCATCAGGAGATTTAAGCGATTCTATCAGCATCAGGAGATTTAACGGGTTAGAACCAGATCCTCATCGGCATCAGGAGATTTAACGGGTTACAACCAGATCCTCATCAGCATCAGGAGATTTAACAAGTTAGAACCAGATTCTATCAGCATCAGGAGATTTAACGGGTTAGAACCAGATTCTATCAGCATCAGGAGATTTAATGAGTTAGAACCAGATCCTCATCAGCATCAGGAGATTTAACAAGTTAGAACCAGATTCTATCAGCATCAGGAGATTTAACGGGTTAGAACCAGATTCTATCAGCATCAGGAGATTTAACGGGTTAGAACCAGATCCTCATCGGCATCAGGAGATTTAATGCGTTAGAACCAGATCCTCATCAGCATCAGGAGGTTTAAAAGGTTAGAACCAGATTCTATCAGCATCAGGAGATTTAACGGGTTAGAATGTAGGGTCAAATTAACCTGTTTTAAAGTTTGAAAATGTGGGGAAAAAAAATATTTTCACAGTGAAACTTCTGATGTCCACATTTTCAACATTTTTGGGAAATCTTTGAACATTTTTTGTGGAAAAAAGAAATGTTAAAAATGTTTCTTAAGAACATTCAGAAAAAAAGTCAAACAAAATCCAGCGAATTTCGCTGGATTTTGTTTGATTTTGTTGTGAATGTTCTTAAAGAAAATACTAGAAGTTTTACTGAGATATATATAAACACTTTAGATATTTTTAGTATTTTTTTGGAAATTTTTTAGTCATTTTTAAAAAATATTTACAATAATTTTCTTGCCAAATTTGGGGGATTTTGTTTAAAATAAAACTTTTAAAGGAAACTTTTAAGGAATTATTGGAATTTTCTGCCTGAAGGTTCTGCAAATTTTTCAAAAATTTGGGGAATTTTTTTGCTGAATTTTTGTTTTTTTTTCAGACAAGGAAACGATATTTTTTGGTGCCCGTAAATGAGGACAACAGGAGGGTTAATATAGATAAAAAATGAGCAATGTTAAATTGCAATTAATCAAAATGAATCCACAGCGACCCTGTGATTATTCTGATTAAACATTTTATCGTTTGACAGCACTAATTTTATCACGGTAATTTTTGGATGAATTTACTGTTATTTTACTGAATTCTCCTGTTTTGTTAAATTACAGATAACAACTAGTAAAGAAATAAAAAACTGTAAACAATGCCCACACCAGAAATCTGTATTTTTATAATTTTTTAAAGAGTGTGTAACTGAACAGCAGATTTCTCAGTAAATTCCAGTAGATTCGATCCTTTCCTGCAGCATAAATCCTCCGTGGCTCGTCTATAATTCAGAGGATAAAACTAACCCTCGCTGTACGAGGTTTGTGTTGAGGAGCAGATTAATGAAATAAAAGCAGCTTCAGATCTCCTTCCACTCAGATATGCAGGTAGGAACATGGACGGCGTGAATATTTCAGAAGGTCTGCATGAAGTGGAACGGGGCGGACCAGAACCCACCAGGGCTGGAGATGGGAGGAGAGTTTACTCAATCAAATGATCCCAATCCACCAGGAAGAAGAGCTGAACGAGGAGAAGTGGTGCAGAGAAGAACGATCAAACGAGGCCCAGATCCCCATCAGCATCAGGAGATTTAACGGGTTACAACCAGATCCTCATCAGCATCAGGAGATTTAACAAGTTAGAACCAGATTCTATCAGCATCAGGAGATTTAACGGGTTAGAACCAGATTCTATCAGCATCAGGAGATTTAACGGGTTAGAACCAGATCCTCATCGGCATCAGGAGATTTAACGGGTTAGAACCAGATCCCCATCAGCATCAGGAGATTTAATGCGTTAGAACCAGATCCTCATCAGCATCAGGAGGTTTAAAAGGTTAGAACCAGATCCTATCAGCATCAGGAGATTTAATGAGTTAGAACCAGATCCTATCAGCATTTAGGAGATTTAACAGGTTAGAACCAGATCCTCACCATGAGGTTTTGTTCGGTCTGCTTCAGCATTTTAGGACCTCAGAACTGCAGACTTTTGGAAATTCTGCTGCAACACTCATCTGAAAGGATGTTATTTTAATGTTAAGACGCTGTTTTGAAATGAAAGCATTTCAGGGTGGAGGTAGAAGGCTCTGAAGTTGGAGGTTTTCCTTCTTTTTCTCTCCTACATTGTGCTGAATCTGTGAATGCAGGTTTGCTGGTGAGCCCTTCAAGTCATCATTCATACAGCAGCACCGGCGGTGGCTTCACAAGACGTGGAAATGAATTCTGCTGTCACTTCGTCTTCTTGTGGCCAGAATAAAAGGTTTATTTTAACAAAAATACAATGGTGTCATGTTAATTCTGCCTTTGCTGCACGAGACACTCAGTTAAAGAAGGAATAAATGCCGCTGTCACTTGAGAGAAGAGGCTACCTGTATCTGTAAATGATTTTACAGTTTGTGAGAATCTAATTAGTTCCGTTTAGAACTCCCATCAAAGCAGCGGTTGTTCCACGTCGTGTGAAGCCGGCTGCTAATTAGCATTCGGTGGGAATCTGATTTGCTGCGTGTTGCTGTGATTTAGTGACTCCACTGTTAAAATTTTTTCATCACCACCGTGGTGTTTCTCAGAAATTCATCGTCACGCAAACACTCACGTCTAATGGACAGCAGGAGTGGTAGAGAACATGTAGAACCTGGATAGAGAACACGTAGAACCTGGATAGAGAACACGTAGAACCTGGATAGAGAACATGTAGAAGATTGATAGAGAACATGTAGAACCTGGATAGAGAACATGTAGAACCTGGATAGAGAACATGTAAAAGATCGATGGAGAACATGTAGAACCTGGATAGAGAACATGTAGAAGATTGATAGAGAACATGTAGAACGTTCATAGGGAACATATAGAACCTCGATAGAAAACATGTAGAACCTCGATAGGAAACAAGTAGAGCCTCGACAGAGAACGCGTAGAACCTCGATAGACAACGCGTAGAACCTCGATAGAAAACATGTAGAACCTCGACAGAGAACGTGTAGAACCTCGATAGAGAACATGTAGAACCTCGATAGAAAACATGTAGAACCTGGATAGAGAACATGTAGAAGATTGATAGAGAACATGTAGAACGTCCATAGGGAACATATAGAACCTCGATAGAAAACATGTAGAACCTCGACAGAGAACATGTACATGGCTGCTAATTATTCAGTGGGAATCTGATTTGCTGTGTGTCGCTGTGATTTAGTGACTCTACTGTTAAAATTCCTTCATCACCACCGTGGTGTTTCTCAGAAATTCATCGTCACAAACACTCAGGTTTTCCATCAGGTCTAACAGGCAGCAGGAGTGCAGTATTTCACCGAGTGCACGCCTCCTGTGTTTTCCAATAATGGGCCCATATTCCCCCCTCAGCCTCCTGAATGCCTCCTGGTGCATTGAGCTGTTGCTAACGACAGAATGAAATGGCAATACCTGCACCGTGTGTGCAAGACCGAGTAAATAATTCTCCCCGGACAGAAATATGGACGAATGTGGAGCTCTGCGATGCTGCTCGGCCTCTCTGTGTTCTCGGCTGATGATGAAGGCATCGCACATGAAAAACACCTCAGAAACAAATCTCTGACAGCCGAAACCACGAGATCAAACAAGACGGAGCGAAGAGGGAGGAAGGAGGTTAATGGAAAGCTCAGTGACCAATGAGACCAGTAGGAGGGAATGGAGGCGGAATAACAAATCAGAAGTGGAGGATCGAGAGAGGGATGACAAATTATTAATGGAAGGAGAAAGATCGGAGTTAAAGACAGCAGAGAGGGAGTTTAAGATAGCAGAGAGGGAATTAAAGACAGCAGAGAGGGAATTAAAGATAGTAGAGATGGAGTTAAAAACAGCAGAGAGGGAGTTAAAGACAGCAGAGAGGGAATTAAAGATAGTAGAGATGGAGTTAAAGACAGCAGAGAGGGAATTAAAGACAGCAAAGATGGAGTTAAAAACAGCAGAGAGGGAGTTAAAGACAGCAGAGAGGGAATTAAAGATAGTAGAGATGGAGTTAAAGATAGTAGAGATGGAGTTAAAGATAGTAGAGATGGAGTTAAAAGAAGTTAAAGACAGTCAAGAGGAAGATAAAATGAGGTAAAGACATTAAAGATGGAGTTAAAGACAGTAGAGAGGGAGATAAAGATAGTAGAGGTAAAGGAAGTTAAAGACATTAGAGATGGAGATATAGGGAGTTAAAATGAGCTAAAGACAGTAGAGAGGAAGATAAAATGAGTTCCGGACATTAGGGATGAAGTTAAAGACAGTAGCGAGGAAGTTAAAGATAGTATACGTATATGTGAAATCATCCCATAAGAACTCCATGACAGAAGCGACTTTACAACCAGGAGGCAGTGAGATGGAACTAATCAGAGCTGAAGAAGGTGACAATCAGTCTCCTGGCAGATCAATCAGAGCGTTACAACTCTAGTTTCATTCAGCAGACACTTTTATCCAAAGCGACGTACATCTGAGAGCAGATATGACACAATCAAGGATCTAGTCAGGAGAAAACAACCTGTAAGGCGTTCAGTTGTTGGTGACTTTACACTAACAGATGTTCCAACACAACCATCCTCCTACAAACTCCCTGCAGACGAATCGCTAACATCCCCGGCTCAAATGAGTGTTTTATGGAGGGAAGGAACACGTCTGACCTTCACGTGAATAATGTTCTCTACATGTAATTAAAGCTTGATCTTTATTAAACCTGAACCGTCCAGTGGAGACACAGTAGAAATAAATCATTCTAGAATCGTCAACGTCTGGTGAAACTTGCTGTCGACTAGCAGGAAGTTAATTTATCTCCCAGAACGTTTGTTCCTGTACAGCTGAACTGTGTTCTGGTTTGTGTTCGGAAAAAAAACCCAACCTTGTTTTGAAACAAACGTATACGACTGTGATGTGGTCGGACCACCAAAGCTAACGTTAGCCACATTAGCTGCACAACATGCTAACACTCAGGATTTATCTACTGGCTGTTCAGTTCCTCAGATGCTGGCGGTGCATGAAGACGCTTGTGTTCACTCTTACAGCTAGTTTTCAACTCATTTTGGACACATCTTTGGACACATTTCAATTATTTTGGTTTTTGACCATTTTGAACACTTGTCAATTAATTTTAGTCTAGTTTTGAGTCCTTCTGGCCAGTTTTATTGTCATTTTGGTCAAGTTCTAGTGCACGAAGACTGTTGTGGTCATTCTTGCAGCGCATTTGCAATTCATTCTGAACTCATTTTCAACTCATTTTGGATAAGTTTGTGTTTTAGCGAAGTTTTGAGCCATTTTGACCATATGCCAGCTAATTTTGGACTGGTTTTGAGTCCTAATATAACCCTCATATATATATTTTTAAAAAATCTATTAAGTTAATAAATGATTTGTTATCTTTTAATCCTTAACCCATACTTTTTCCCTCAGTTGACAGCAGATATCGGTAAAATAAGGATATGTTTGTGCTGCAGACGTGTTTTTCTAATAGAATATTTCCTCATGTCTTCTCTCAATACACTACATTCATTTCTAACAGACAGTAACGTGCTCGCTGTTGTTTTTGCTAATTGGACATAAATTATGTAAATTAATTTGAAGGATGTTGACTGTAAATGTTGGACCAGTTCATCCATAAAGGAGGCTGATAGCAGAGCAAGGACTAAACCAGTCAGTGTGATGGTTTCTTCCATTTTGAACTCTCCGTCTCCTCAAAGGTCAGTCCTGTCAGCGGTTTGTAATTGGTTTTACCGAAGATGAACTCTACAGATTCTCTCTGCTGCCGTGATGGAGGTGATTCTTTCTAACTGAGCTGCTTTCAGTATTCCGTCAGTCAGAAACCAGTCACCTCCAGTCAAACCCTCAGGTTTGACTGGAGGTGGGGGTGGATGGTCGGGTCAACAAGCTGAGAGACGCACAATTATAGCTTCAGGGTTTAATTATAATATTACTTCACTACTTCAGGGTCATCATTTTTATTCTCATTTTAATGGGATTCTGCTTTCTGAGCAACATTTGGCACAGGAATCAGTTCTGTCTCCTCATACAGGTTTACTAATGAATGACAGGAAAAAAAATTGCTTTTTAATGTTACACCAAGAAATTCTACAAAATGTTGTCAAATTTACTACAGAGAAAATGCATCATCAAAAAACAAACTGTTTTGTTTTTAGCCTTTTTCTGGAAGAAAATTTTTTTTTAAAAATTCAAAAGTTGTAAAAACAGAATTATGGCAAATATTTGTAAAATAATATTTTTAGCTGATTTAAATACAGTAAGACTGTGTTAAAGACTTTTGATGTGAATATTATAAATTTTATTACAATTTTAGCCTCTTGCAATCCGTATTTTAGCTTTCAAATAAAAACAAATATCTGTAAAATAATTATATTTTTGCAGTTTTAATGAAGACAAAATTTACAATAAAAAATATTATTTTATCATCATTAATATGCATATTTTTGTCCTTACAAATAATGCCAAATGTCTGTAAAATAAATAAATGAAATAGTTAATATGTGTAATTTAACAACAAAGGGGGTAAAATATGCATTATTATGCTTAATCCATATTTTGTCTTTCAAATAACAGCAGATATCTTTTAAACAATAATAATATATTGATAGGAATAAAATAAGAATAATTATATTTTTGCTGTTTGAAATATATTAAATAATATTGTAATTGTAGATGTTTGTAAAAAAAATTGACTTTAATGAAGACATAATTTACAGGTAAAAATACTGTCTTTAATATACATATTTTTTTCTGACAAATACACTTCGTACAGTTTGTTTTTCACAGTCAGCATATAAATTAATTCTTTTTTCGATGATTTTACCAGTTAATTTTTGTAATTTAACAAAAAAGGAAAAATATCTCCATTTTTCATACTTAATCCATATTTTATCTTTCAAATAACAGCAGAAATCTGTAAAATTAATGGTATGTGTGCTGTTTAAAATAGAGTAAATAATGGTGTAATTTTACATATTTGTGATATTTTTGTGATGCAGATGTGTTTTTATAACTGAATCTTTCCGTATGAATGTTTTTTCTTCACCCATCGGCGTGTTTCTACATGAAGTCTGACAGTCCTTAGTGGATTTATCGAGTTAAATGTGGAATAAAAACGTTTTCCCTGCAGTCCCACGTGTCAGATATTCATATTTCCTGACATAATGGTTTTTCTGGTGGAGCATCCATTCGGTCGACGTGTGGTTTCCTGGGATCTGAATCCATTTGTGCTGCAGCAGACGTTAAAACCTTGTGGTGTTTTCCTGCATTAATTCAGCTTTTCAATAAACCTGCAGCTTGTTTACGACCTTCACTCGTCTGTCGGAGGCGTCCGATTGGTGCAGGACGCTGTAAATGGAACATATTGACGGGTTTCAGAGGTAATGAACTTTACGATGCAGTATATCTGCTGTCTGATTGGTTTCGTATTGATTGGTGCCTCTTTATTGGGGTTTTAGCAAAGTCATCTTCAGGTTTTCTATTTTTCTGTGATCCTACTCAAAGGAAACCTAATTTTATGCAATTTTACCAAACTTACGACACCATTTTAAAGGAAAGAAAGGAAAGTCTTAATCTGTAGAAACAATCATCTACAAGTCATACACAAGTCCGGCGTCCATTAGTTCAACTTCATCTTTAGAGTTTTATCATAATTATCTGCTCTTTCAAAATATTTTTTTTTGAAATATAGCAACTCTGTCAAGTGTTTATAAAGCACTAGTTTCTTTTTTCAGTCGTGTTCTGATTAAAAACAGCAGCTAGTTTAGAGAAAATGCATTTTTATGAGAGAATAAATCACATTTACGAATCACAGGGAGGAGGTCGGGGTGGATGGTGGTCGTATAAAACACTGGCTTATCTGGATTGTAAAGAAATTTAGGACTTTTATTAAATGCTAAGTTATAAAAAGAGAGTTTTCTGTATTAAACCACAACTTCAAGGTGCAACTACAAATGATTTCTTTCAGGGAGGAGGTCGGAGTGGATGGTGGGTGTATAAAGCTCAGGACTGTCTGGATTGTTAAGATATAGTAATTTTGGTTAAATAAGCCAAAATTAGAGTTTTAAATATCAAACCACAACCAGATAGAATCAGCAAAAATCTGAAAAATGAGAGATATTTATTCATAACATTACTACACCTAAAATCTACTTTGTCCTGTGTTAAAGTGACAGTTTTAGGTAAAAAATAATCCAGCTGAGTTGGATTTCTTTGACTTGTAGCTTAAATAAATGTTGTTTTTAAACTCTTCTACTTTTTTCACCTTTTTCAGGTTTAGTGGATGAACATTTGATGAAGAGACATTAATAAGATCTTTATTTATTGTTAACAGATTGGAGTTAGTCGCCTCTGCAGAGAAAACACACTGGAATTCTTGAAGCACACGAGTTTTATATTATTAGAACCTGAGCAGCTGATATTTAGAGATGAAACTCTACTTAGTTTTAAAGGAAACAGGAGGTTAAAGCTTCAACAATGTCCTCTAAACATCCTGATTGTCTTTTTTTCTTCACTCAAAGACAGAAAATGCAGCTGGAGTCCTTCTATTAGTGACTGAATCCATCAGTCATTATTTAATAGAAGCTCCTTAGTTTCCTCCAACGACTAACTGAGTTAGAAAAACACCTGCAGCCTTTCTGGGCCAAATAATCCTCATTAGCATTCAGCTGGAGAAAGTCTGCACTGAAACTCCCTTAAAGTACAAGTACTGCAGTTCCAGAGAGTACTGCAGTAGTCCAGAGAGTACTGCAGTAGTCCAGAGAGTACTGCAGTAGTCCAGAGAGTACTGCAATGGTCCAGAGAGTACTGCAATGGTCCAGAGAGTACTGCAGTGGTCCAGAGAGTACTGCATGGTTACAAAAATCTGTTTTTATACGAATCCATATTTTGGCTTTCAAATAAAACCAAATATTTGGAATATAAGTAATTTTTCTGTTTAAAATATAGTAAATAGTGTATTTTTATATATTTGTAAAAAATAGAGTTTTAATGAAGACTCTTCTTTCAGATAACACCAAATATCTGTAAAACAATAATACTTTTAACTTGTTTGAATACTGTCACTTTATAGTTTATGTATAGATTCTTGATTACATTTAGCTCTGAGTCACTGTATACATATTCTGAGTCATTTTAAACATATTTTAATTAATTTAGGACCAGTTTTGAGCCCTTCTGGCCATTTTTTTGAGTCATTTTGGTGAATTTTCAGTGCATGGAGATTCTTGTGTTCACTCTTGCAGCTCGTTTTCAACTCATTCTGGACTCATTTTCAACACATTTTGGACATGTTTTTATCATTTTAGACAAATTTTGAGTAATTTTAGACAAGTTTCAGTTGTTTTGGACCTGTTTTGAACCATTTTGAACTTGTAAATTAATTTGGAAGGGTTTGGATTCCTTTGGGATCATTTTCATTTCACTTTGTTGAAGTTTGGGTGCATGAAGATTGTTGTGTTCACTCTTACAGCTAGTTGTCAACTCATTTTGGACAATTTTAATACATTCTGAGTCGTTGTGGACAAGTTTTGAACCATTTTACCTTCAGCTTATTTAAATACTGTCACTTTGTAGTTTATATGTGGATTCTCGAATATGTTTAGAGAGAAACGTTGTTTTGACGGTATGACGGAATGAAGCTGTAAGTTTAATTTAAACTCACTTTTGGTTGGATTCAGGCACAAAAACATGGCTAAGTTTAAGAAAATATCACAGTTTGGGTTAAAATACGATTTCACTGCAGCTCGTCCCCCATTTTCTGGGTTGCCATGGCGACAAATATACAAACACAATGTAGAAGAAAAATTCTGTTTAGTTGTACAAGAACATATTTTTTTTCAGCAGAAACCCAAACACATTGAGCTTTTTTTTTTTTTTAAAGAATGTTTCCTAGAAACATGATTTTTAACTGATGTGTAACAAAAAAAAATCCCATTTCTCCTTAAAAACAGATGTTTTTCTTTATTTTTTAATCCAATTCAAACCTCCCAGAATCCCACGTTGACTTCTGGAGTTAATATTTATGAGAAGTTTAGTCTCTGAGTGTGAAAGTCTTCTGACAAACATGAATAATTAAATAAATTGTACTTCATGCCTGTTGTATCATAAAACATTAAATATTCCATTATCTGTTGTTGCTACAGCGTTTAAATCAAGAAGACAGAGTTTGTTCCCTTCGCTGCAATAAAATACTGAAAAATAAAGACATGTTCAAACAATAATGGACTGTTTTCACAAAATACAGTTAAATAAATAAAATCTGAAGCTCTTTAAAGCCAGAAACAAGATTTACTGTCGACAGTAAGAGGGAATTTAAACAAAAAATATTCACAAAAGTCTATTTTAGAAAATGTAGCTGCCTCATATTTGATTTTCTGAGTTTTACGCACATTTTTAAATATTAAGTCGAGTTTTACATTCAGAATCATAAAGATTAAAAGAACATTGGACAGTTTGTACATTTTAAAAGAGGAAAATGTTAACATTTACAGGCAAGTTAATGTTGATTAAAGGGGAAATACTTTAAAAATACATAATATTACTGGAAAATCTAAACAGTAAACCCCATATTCCACTGAGTACTAATTAATTAGAGTTTAACTAACGTTTTAGGTGGAATACAGTCAGGAATATCACTATTTTTGTACTTTTTTGCATGAAAATTTGTAAAATTGTCATCCTGAACCAAACCCGGTCTCTAAAACCTTCATTTTAACCCTCATTTAGCTCTTTAAATTTGTGACAAACTGTATCCCACTCCAGAAATGTTCTCACAACAATGATTTTTAAAGTGAAATCCATCCACAGAATCAGCGATGTAATGGTAGTTCTTGCTGTTCTGACTCTGAATGGCGTTTTGAGGTGAGAATGGAGCTAGAAGATCAGTTTTAACTCACTCGTGGTTGAGTTTAGGCACCAAAATATGACAGTTTGAGTTAAAATACAACCATTTGACAATATGTTTGTAGCTCAGTCGGTTGGAAAGGAACCAAACCTTGTAACTTGAGCTCTAGACCCTTCGTCTTGACCTTATTTAGCTCTAGAAAGTAGATTTAAAATGTCTTGAAAATCTGATCTTTAACTGATGTCGACTCAAATTTTAGGTGCTGTTTTACAGAAAACATCACATTTCTTCTTAAATACGACTAAAATAAACTACACTCCTCAACTAGATTCTTAATTACGTCTAAAAACAAACTGCAGTTTGTTCTGAAACTGATGCATTTGCAGAAGAAGGTAAAACATGAGAATAGAAGTTCAGTTTTAACTTGTTTTCTGGTTTGTTTTGGTCACTTTGGGTTAAAATACGACACTTTGACATGTTTGAAGCTCAGTCGGCTGGAAAAGAACCAAATCTTCTAACCTGAGCTCTAAAACATTCGTCTTAACCTCATTTTGCTGTTTGAATTTGTGAAAAACAATTTTCCCAATGCAGAAATGTTCCAATGACGACAGTTTTTAAACTGAAATCCATCCACAGTGATGGAATTTTGAGGTGAGAATGGAGCTAGAAGATCAGTTTTAAGTCACTCTTGGTTGAGTTCAGGAACAAAAACATGGTTCAGTTGAGGAAAATATGACAGTTTGGGTTAAAATACAAACATTTGACGGCATGTTTGAAGCTGGAACGTCTGGAAAGGAACCAAACCTAACCTGAACTCTAAAACCTTCATCTTAACTTCATTTAGTTCTTTAAATTTGTGACAAACTGCTTTCTTGATGCAGAAATGTTCCAACAGTGATGATAAATCCACGCGTCCGTCTCCATCAGCGGTTCCACTGTTAGTTTCTGTGCAACTGCATCTTCAGACAGTCGACAGTCTTATCTGTCGCTGCTCGTCTCGGCTTTGTGCTCCAGAAAAAGGTCACTCGGCTCGGAGTCTCTGACCTACTTTCACCAGAAACCCCGACAGCCTCGTTCCCAGCCAGGAAATCACTTGTTCTGCTCTCAGAGGTTTAAAAGGTCCGGTCAGCGGAATGTAGAGACTCGGAGGACGTGATCTCGATTCATCACATTTAACGTATCCTTTAACACTTCAGACACTTAGGGCTAAACTCAGAGAGAATCTACAGAAATAAAAGCTCCAGTTACACCAGGATTCACCTCCACCTTTACTGGAAAACTGAGCTGTAATTCCACCGGTATGTAAATCAGCTTCTTTAAGGTTTCCTGAAGCTGCAGCTGTTTACCATCCAGATGAAATCTACCTTCCTGACAGAGTAAATAAACCCTGCAGACGTCTTCCTCCATCAGAAATCCATACGTCTGTCATCTATACGGGAACAAATCTGCACCTTTAGTGCATCCTGGCTGCCATTTTCTGTTCCATTAAGTCGATTTTTAACTCCGCCGGGGCTCCGAGTGTCGTCACTAAATTATCTCAGTCAAAAGTCATCAGGTGCTCCGTATCTTCCATCTCTTAGAGGCTTTTATTCCCTCTCAGGTGCTGGAAAGCAGCAGCAGCTCTAATGCCAAGCTGGGAAATACTCTGTCAGGATGCAGGTTTGGTTTGATTCTGGAGGTTTTCTAAGGAGCTTCGACGGGTTTGAGGATTGAAAATCTTCCTGGTGGATTATTTCCAGTATTTATTCACTCAGTGGTGATCAGAAGAGTCTTATAGAAGGTGGTAGAAACCAAAGAAGTGACTGATGGGTGTCCTAAACTGGATTTATGAAGGCTGGTTCTATAAAGAGTTTCCTATGGAGTTGAAGCTGGACATCAAAAAGGAAAACTGCAATTTTGCAAACACAAAATATCAACCTATTACTCAACAAAAGTTAGAACAGAATTAGCAGCAACATAAACCAAATCAGGTTAAATAGACTAAACTTCATCTCACCACCACGGTTAATTAGAATCCCGGACAAGCCCCCAATTAGTTAATTAAATGGACACTTTAATACTAAAATATCAAAAACTTCACAAATTCAGCCTAAAACAGAAGCAAAAAGTACTAAAGGACCAGAATATTACTCTCTAGGTCAAAGAAAAAATATAAAATTCATGTATCAGACTCAAAAAATCAGAATTTTAACGTCAGCCAATTTTACAGAACTTATGAGGAAATTGACGTCAGTGTAAACAAACCAGAAACTATTTTTTGAACAATATACTTGCCTCATTTACAGATTTTCTCTTTTGTCCCTGTAAAAAAATAAAAAACAATGTCTTTCTTTATTTGCCGACTGTAAAAAGACACCACAACTATTGCTATTTTATGGCTGTTTTATTAATATTGCTATACTAAAGAGAATTCAACATGATAAGTTTTTAAAAACTTTTTAATAAAAATTCTAATAGTATTTTTTAGGTGACAATAGGTAAGCTTCCATTACATTCCTTTCATTTAAAGGTAGTTACTATCGCGATATTTTTATGATTTTTTTCCCGTGTTCTTTCTCAAAATACAATAAATAAATTAGTGAATTAATAATAACTGCTATATCAAATATTTTATTCCTTTGTGCCAGATTTTCACAGCTTTTTGGTTTTTACAAATTTCATGACATTACTTAGGAATATTGCAGTTTTCACATGTTCATATATGAAAAAACTAAAATTTTAATTTTTTTTTCTGTTAGATATAATATATAATTTGTGGTTGTAGTACGTGAAAACATCTGTGTATTAAAGATGTAGCATGAAGTGAATTAGATGAAATATCTCCAGTTTAAGCTTAGTTTCGGTTTCATTTTCTGAGAGTAGTTGAGGGACCGTAGGAAAGCTGAAAACCCGATGATGTTTTCTGTATTTCTGGTTTGTTTCTGGTGATTTTTGCGACCTGCTGGTAGGTTTAAAGGGTTAAACGGTGACAGCTGAACCCAGATGTTTGTCAGTGATCTGTGAGGAAGCTAACAGCCGTTTAATGATCTAATAACGGAGCAGCAGCAGCGTTAATCCTCCTCCGTCTTCACACTTTGACTCCCAGCAGATGTGAGTCATGATCGGAGGCCCGGAGGCTTTAAATCTGACGTATTTCAGAAAAAAGCTCGAGTCGTCTCCACCAGCAGACCTCCAGAAATCCTGCAGCCTCGGGCACATCTCCATACAGCCGCTGCCTTGCCCTGCATCCTCCCCCGCCTCCCCCACACCTCCCATTCATTCTTATTCTAAACCAGTAGCTCCGGATAATCTACATGTCTGCAGAAGGATCCTGCAGCACATTCAGCGCTTGTAAAGGCTAAAAGAAGCAGTGACACCGGAGATAATCGCCTTCATGTTCCCCTTCAGTCACACGCAGTCAGAAATGTACAGTGTTCTAAATGTAGAATATCGTTGTTTCACAAGTTCTCATTGTTCTGGAGTAAAATCACAGGAAAAAATCATGTTAATCATAAAAAAACAGCAAAACACTAGATTTAAATCAACATAAATAGCATTATTTTATAGATATTTGCTGTTATTTGAAAGAAAAATGATGGATTAGGGGTTAAAAACAAAACAGCAAATCATTTCTACACATTTCTACACTTATGTTGACCATAAAAAAGACCAAAAACTACATTTAAATCAGTAAAAATATCTTTATTTTTATAGATATTTGTTGTTATTTGAAAGAAAAGTGTTGTAAAATTACAGGAAAAAAAATTCTCTCCACGTTAACCATAAAGAAGGAGCAAAAATTAGATTTAAATCAGCATAAATATCATTATTTTATAGATATTTGCTGTTATTTGAATGAAAAATGATTGATTAGGGGTTAAGAAAACAGCAAATCATTTCTTTACATGTTAGAATTTTTAAAAAAGGAGCAAAAGCTATATTTAAATCAGCAAAAATATCATTATTTCACAGGTATTTTACAGAAAAATGATGGATTAAGGGTTAAAAATCTATCAAATCATTTCTTAACTGTAGTAAAATCACAGAAAAAATATTTATATACATGTTAACCATTAAAAAGGAGCAAAAAACTACATTTAAATCAGCAAAAAATTGTAATAAAAATAAATATTTTATAGATATTTAGTGTTATTTGAAAGAAAAATTATAGATTGAGGGTTAAAAAAACAGCAAATCATTTCTTTCGTGTTAACCATTAAAAAGGAGCAAAAGTGTAAATAATGTCCCCATCAAAGATCTGTCATTTTGTAAAACAATAATTTGTGCTTGACAATAGTTTTACAGGATTTTTTTACAGTGTACAGTAGAACGTGTCGGTTTTTACAATATTTTTACAGTGTGTTGGTTTTTCTATATTCTACATTGTACAGTAGAAGTTGTTGGTTTTTAAATATTTTTTACAGTGTACAGTAGAAGTTGGTTTTTATATTTTTTACAGTGTATGGTAGTTGTTGGTTTTTACAGTACATTTTCTACAGTGTCTGATAGAAGTTTTTGTTATTTTATATATTTTCTACAGTGTATGATAGAAGTTTTTGTTATTTTATATATTTTCTACAGTGTATGATAGAAGTTTTTGTTATTTTATATATTTTTACAGTGTATGGTAGAAGTTGTTATTTTATGTATTTTTACAGTGTATGGTAGAAGTTATTTTATATATTTTTACAGTGTATGGTAGAAGTTCTTATTTTATATATTTTTACAGTGTATAGTAGAAGTTATTTTATATATTTTTACAGTGTATGATAGTTGTTATTTTATATATTTTTACAGTGTATGATAGAAGTTATTTTATATATTTTCTACAGTGTATGGTAGAAGTTGTTATTCCATATATTTTTACAGTGTATGGTAGAAGTTGTTATTTGATATATTTTTACAGTGTATGATAGAAGTTGTTATTTTATATATTTTTACAGTGTATGATAGAAGTTGTTATTTTATATATTTTTACAGTGTATGGTAGAAGTTGTTATTTTATATATTTTTACAGTGTATGGTAGAAGTTGTTATTTTATATATTTTTACAGTGTATGGTAGAAGGTGGGTCTGTTCTCCATGTGGAGGTCTGAGAGTGTGAAACGCTGCACTTCTCTATAAATAAACCAGGAGCAGATAGAATGGAGAAGGAGGAAGTTAATCGATAAATCTCTGATCTCCAGAGGATTCTCTCCTCCTTCCTTAAATCGACTGAAGCTGATTCGCTGCAGCGGCGTCCAGTTTGTCGTCTGGTGACAGCAGTCGGATCAGATTCACCTGATTATTTCAGCTGATAAACACATTCATCAGCCTCTGGACAAAACTGGAATTTAACAAACACAACCCTAAAACAATCAAAAACAACCCTAACACAACCAAAACTACAAAAAACAACCAAAAACAATCAAAGACAATCAAAAACAACAAAAGACTCCAAAATCAACCCTAGCACAACCAAAACAACCCTAAAGCAACCAAAAACAACCCTAACACGACCAAAAACAACCCTAACACAACCAAAAACAACCCTGACACGAAAAAAACAACCTTAACACGACCAAAAACAACCCTGACACGACAAAAAACAACCAAAAACAACCAAAGACAACCAAAAACAACCAAAGACTCCAAAATCAACCCAAGCACAACCAAAACAACCCTAAAACACCCAAAAACAACCCTAACACAACCAAAAACAACCCTAACACAACCAAATAAAAAAACCCTAATACAACCAAACACACCAAAAAACAACCAAACACAGCCCTAAAACAACGAAAAATAACCCAAAACAACCAAATAGTCACTAAATGGACACCTAAAGCTGGAATGCACAAAAAAATTCAACCTAAAACAGAAAGAAAACTGAGAAAAGGACTAAAAATTAAAACATTAAATCCATGCCTGATGCTGCCAAAGCCATTAAATGAGATATTTTTAATCACTAATGTTCTTTCATGTGTTTTTTCTGCTCCAACATGATTTTTTCCCCATTTCTTTTTAACACGTTGCTACATCAGGACGCTGCACATGTAAAATCAAAACTCTGATGTAAAAGCAGCGGCTGCCTGGAATAAAAACCATCACCACTGTTGGTTATTTATGCTCATTTATTTTAGAGTAAATAAGTTTAGAACGCCGTCCAGTCGTTTGACCTGCTCAGATTGCTTCTTCATGCCCCCAGACTGGCGCCTCGGTATCAAAGAAAATCATCAGGCCTCTCATTTTTGACAATTTCCTCAATTTCCAAACAACCATTCTGGAATTCATTAGGTTGGAGTAAATTACCCAGAGTCCCCTGCAGCGCTGTTTGGTCTTAATGTGGCCTCATTTGGAAAACAGGAATCACAAATACACCAAACTCCCCGAGGAAAAGGACATATTGGATGACGATAATCAGAAAGGAAGCTGACGCACAAACCCTCAAAACGGACAGCAAAAGGAAAAAAGACAGAAAAGGAAGCTCTGTGCCTCCAGGACGACGCCAACTCTCTCAGGTTGCAGCACTAAAACCCCATTTTCATACTTTTTATTGCTCCTACGACTAAATTCATCATTTGAAGACACACTGGAGGTGCAATAAAATAACAAGCTGAGAAAACTCATAAGAGCCCAGCGACGGTGAAGAATTGGACCTAATGATAAGGAAGAAAAATCATTTGTAATTTCACCTTGAATATTTATCATCATGTAGAATTCTGCCTCCTAGAAATAATGTTCATATGCAGCAGAAATATTTTAGGGGGAAACTTGGATTGTACTTTGGAAAAAAACGATCAAATGTTGTCCATTAATGACTTTCCAAAACGAGTTTAATTAGTTTTCCACCAAAATATCCGATGGATTCAAAGCGACTGCTGCTTTATTCAACTTTTTATGGCTTTTTAGGTTCTGCAGCCCTTGAATAAGACTAGAGAAAGACTGTAGCTGTAGTTAAATACATAAAAATCTCCAATTATGACTTTAAATGTAGCTAAAACCAACTTAATCAAAGTCCAGAGATTTATACGCCCACCATCCACCCCGACCTCCTCCCTGTGATGAAAAATCATTATCATTTCACCTTGAAGTTGTGGTTTAATCCATAAAAGTCTCTTTTTATGATTTATTTAATAAAAATCCTAAATTTCCTGACAATCCAGACAGTGTTTTGTTCACCCACCATCCGCCCTGACCTCCTCCTTGTGATTCATAAACGTGATTTATCTGAATTTTTTAGGGTCATTTTCACAAGTTTTGAGACATTCTGCACGAGTTTAAAACAATTCGAGACACTTTTTAAGTCAGTTTGAACATTTTTCTAATAGTTTTACACCAACTTGGAGTCATTTTAGACATTTTTTCAGTCATTTTGGACATTTTTAAAGTCATTTTGACAATTTTGAGAGATTCTAGACAATTTATAGTAATTTTAGACACATTTGAGCCAGTGCGTACATTTTTAGAGTCATTTTTTACATTTTTCTAATAGTTTTGCACCAATTTTGGACATTTTTTGAGTCATTCTTCCAACTTTTGAGCCCTTCTGGACAAGTTTCAAATCATTTTGAGTCATTTTGGACATTTTTAAAGTAATTTTTGCAATTTTGGAAAACATTCCAGACAAGTTCAACATTAACAACACTGCTTTTAACTATCAAAAAGACCAGAAAAAGATGAATCAAAGCCTCCAAAGTCTTCAAACATAGAAATTTCTCTGTGACATTAAGTATTTATTCATAGATCAGGAGTAATTCAAGCTGCAGTCACAAAAATGCACCAAAATTTGAATTAGATGGAAGCAAAATAAAAATAAAAAACAAACCAGTGACACCTGAGAGGTTTGTTTAACGGTGAGAAAAGCTTCAAAATGCAGAATAAAAATCTGAGTTTGGTAGTTTTTTTAAAGAACAGTGGGTAAATATTAACCTCAAACACTTAACTATTAAACCACAACGATGCACAAAACAATGAATAAAGCAAAACACAAAACGACAAAAAACCCAAAAAGACAATAAACTTGAGACAAACGACAAAAGTCAGACAAAAAAAATTTGTCAAAAAAATGACAAAAAAGATACCAAGTGACAAAACAACAAAACGACAAAATTGAGACAAAAAAATGACAAAAAGAAGACACAAAAAGACAAAAAACAAAAACAAGACAATATATTACAAAATGAGACAAACGACACAAAACAAAAAGAGGCAAAAAATTTGACAGAAAAATTACAAAGTGACAAAAAATGGACAAACGAGACAAAAAGGAATTCCAAAACGACAAAAACCTGAGATAAACGACAAACTCAGACCAAAAAAACAACAAAACAAGACAAAATGTTACAAAAACGAGAAACAAATTGAGACAAACAGCATGAAGCAAAACAAAAAATAGACAAAAAAATCTGACAAAAAAACAACAAAAATGAGAAACAAAACGACAAAAACATGAGACAAGTGACAAAAGTCAGACCAAAAATAAGACAAAAAAACAAGACAAAATATTGCAAAAATGAGACACAAAACGACAAAAGCGAGAAACAAGAAGAGATCTCAGCTTGGCCGTTTTTTACAGACCTGTGTGTAAATCTTCACCTCGGAGTTTTAAATTAATGAACTATTAAACCACAGCGAAGCTAAACGTGGTCATTCTGCTGATGGGAAACCAGCAGGGTGTGGGTTTTGTGTGTTTTCTGTGTGTTTTCTGTGTTGTCGCTGCTCTCTGTGGTCTTCCTATTGTTGCCTCGCAGCGGAGCACCACACTAACGCCGAGGCTGGAAACATCATTTCAGTGAAAAACAAATCAGGAACAAATTGATCCGACTGCAGCGGATTCTTTCCTACGCCTCAGTAATTAATTTAGCGACTTCTCTTCATCATATCTTCTATTACATTTGAGCTTTACAGGGGCTTTATTCAATCAGTGTAACGTCACTGTGGGGACGCTTTTATTGTATAAAACCACATCCTGTCTGCCTTTTATTCTGTTTTATCTCCTGAACTCAGATTATCAGTCGGTGGAGGATAAATCTGCAGTGACAGCAGAGTAAAAACTCATCTAATTACCACCTTTAAACGGGAATATGATGGGAAATACGTACAGACGGGGGACAAGTTAAAGGAAAAACAGGAATAAACAAGTGGAAAAATATAAATAGGGGCCCTATGCATGTTTAAAGACACTAAAATCACAAAAAGAGAAGGTCTAATTGGTTTTAAAGGAGGATCTACTGTTGGGGCTCAGATGGCAGGAGCTTCAGTCACAAAGTTAACTCAACTGGCTTCATTTTCAGTCATTTTAGACATTTTTTGAGCCGTTCTTGCAAGTTTTGGGTCATTCTGGACATTTTTTCACAAGTTTTGAGGTATTCTGGACAAGTTTAAAATCATTAGAGACACTTTTTGACTCAATGTGGACATTTTTTAGAGCTGTTTTGACAATTTATGAGGTATTTAGAGCATGTTTAAAGTTATTGTAGACAATTTTGAGTCATTTAATTGACTTAAGGGGTTTTTTTTGTTAGTTTTTTTTTTAACCATTTTGAAGTATTCTGGATAAGTAAAAATAATTTGAGATGCTTTTTAAGTCAATTTGGACATTTTTCAAATAGTTTTGCCACAATTTTGAGTCATTTTAGACATTTTATAAATCATTCTTTGGAGACATTCTGGATTTGTTTTTTCTTTTACAACAAAAAAGAGACAAAATATTATTAAAAAAACTACAAAGTGACAAAAACGCTACACAAAACAACAAATTAAGCAAAACACAAAATGATAAAAAACACAAGCGAGACATAAAGGAAACACAAAACGACAAAAAAGACAAAAAACAACAAAAACAAGTCAAAACATTACATAAATGAGACACAAAACAACAACAAATGAGACAAATGACAAAACAAAATAAGAGACAAAAGATGGACAAACAAAAACGAGACAAAAAAGGAACAAAATGCCAAAAAACAGACAAAAAACACAAACGAGACTAAAAGGAGCCACAAAACGACAAAAATATGACACAAACGTCAGAGAAAAAAAAGACAAAAAAACAACAAAAACAAGACAAAATATTACAAAAATGAGACACAACCTGATAAGAATGACTCAAACGACACGAAACAAAACAAAAAAAGAGACAAAAAATTTGGCAACAGAGTTACAAAGTGACACAAAATCCCACAAAACAACACAAACGATGCACAAAACAATGAAAAAAGTGAAACAAAAACTGACAAAAATGAGACAAACAACACAAGCGAGACAAAAAGGAAACACGAAACGACAAAGACATGAGACAAACAACAAAAGTCACACAAAATCAGACAAAAAAACAAGACAAAATATTACAAAAATGAGATCCGCAAAGAACAATGAACAATCTAGTATTTAACTTTGTGATCAAAACAACTTGTCATTGTCTAGAAATTATTTTAAATTTATAGTTTTACTAATTTACAATCTGCAGTTAATGTCTTCTCTGGAGTTTTTACTCTTTACAAAGTTGGGCCGGACTGGACCTCTGGAGGACCGGTTTTGGGCCACGGCCCGCATGTTGGACACTATATAAACAGGAATCAATATGACATGATGGGATGAATTATTGATCTCCTGGAGAAGCTGCAGCTGTGTTTAAACATCTGGAGTTTGAATTAATTCAGCTGAGGATGAATGAATCTGTAAAAGTCTGGAAGCTTCCATTGAAAATAAAAACTGTAATATTTTCAATTAGCGGTTTTATTTGTGCAACACATGCTGGGACACATTCACTCAGAGACGTGATTTAATTAGGACACTAATTAGTGGTGTGTTCTGCTGACGGCTGTTAATGAGCTGCAGGAGAAAATGGAGATCAGCATTTTCAACATTTATCAGACGTCCTGGACCAGTTTAACGTCATCTAAGGCACATTTAGAGTCAATGTGGACATTTTTAGAGTCGTTTTTACTAATTATGAGTTATTTAGAGCATGCTTCAAGTTACTGTTGACAATTTTGAGACATTTTGGACATTTTTAAAGTAATTTACACAATTTTTGAGGCATTCTGGACAAGTTTAAACTCATTTGAGAACTGTTAGAGTAAATTTAGACGTTTTCAAATAGTTTTGCACCAAATTTGAGCTTTTTTTTTTGCATCATTCTTACAAGTTTTGAGTCATTTTGGACATTTTTTCACTAATTTTGAGGCACTCCGGGCAAATCTAAAATCATCTGACACTATTTGAGCTAATTTGAACATTTTTCTAAAGGTTTTGCACCAATTTTGAGGCATTTTAGACATTTTTTTGTGTCATTTTTACAACTTTTCAGCCATTTTAGACACATTTTGAGTCATTTTGGAAATTTTTAAAGTAATTTTTACAATTTTTTGATGAATTCTGGATAAGTTTAAAATCATTTGAGAACTATTTGATTAAATTTGGACATTTTTCAAATAGTTTTGCACCAAATTTAGGCTTTTTTTGCCTCATTCTTACAAGTTCTGAGTCATTTTGGACATTTTTAAAGTCATTTTTCCAGTTTCTGAGACATTCTAAACAAGTTTCAAATCATTTCAGACACATTTTGCGTCAATGCAGACATTTTTAGAGTCATTTTTATCATTTATGAGTTATTTTGCACAGTTTTTCAGGCATAGACAAGTTTGACATCATTTTATACACATTTTCAGTCAACATGGACATTTTTTTGAGTAAATTTGAAATTTTTTCAGGCATTTAGAGCATGCTTCAAGTTAATGTAGACAGTTTTGAGTGACGGTAGTTTTATATATATATATAGATTTAATGCAAAACAACTGGTTTTAAATACATTGTGGGAAAACTAGCTGAACTAGTTGGAAGAACTTCATTTTTTATGAATTTTCAACTCAAAATTCATCGTAGAGGAAAATGGAACTGGTCGAACTCTATATATTTTGTTGGTTGTACATAATTTTATTTAGAAGTTGTAAAAACTTGTATAAATTAATGCAAACTGTACATTTTTTTTCAGGTTTTGAAGCAATATTTTTCAGTGCAACAAAAAGTGTTAAAACTGAGTCCACTGTGGATAAAAACCTCATTTTCTCTTTATTTTTCTGTGATTTTATCGTTGTATATCTGCTTTATATAAAACTCTACATCCCTGATACATGAGGGATGTTTTGTCGGTCGGTTCCACTAAATTTTGTGGCCTTAAAATGCTTAAATCCTCTTTTTTTTGGGTAGCAACAGATAAAACATTCATAGTTTCCCAGAAGGCTGTTATTACTGGAAACTGTGAAGCAGAGATTCTAAATATTTTACTGGGAAACACTTTGGGGAGGTTTTCTGGTACATCGGGGGAAGTTTGGCCTGAAGACTTTAGGAATAAACTGGAAATAAATGATGCTGCTGACATTCTGCAGAGTCTCCAGACGTCCAGCTTTAGGTGGAATCTTAAAGCAGCTGATTTTTACAGAATAAAATGTGAGCTGCAGCTGAACACAAATGTCAGAGTGAATATTTAAAATAAAATCCCCTATATATATAGAATGTATGTATCTGGGACAGAGTTGAATCTATTACCGTCTCCTGAATATTTACAGCAGCTGTGGAGGTTTTAACTCACGTTTTATTCAACACAATCTGTTGCTTTAAATAAGAAACATCAAGAAAGCATCAAGTTCTGAATATAAAGAGACTTTTTCTGTAATTTTACAGACTAAAAACCTGCACAGGTGTCGTAATACACTCAACAAAGTGCAAAAATTTACTTGAATTAACCTTTTTCTGGTCTTTTTATTTGTCAAAAGCAATATTGTTAATGCTTCAAAATTGTAAAAATGACTTTAAACATGTCCAGAATGACTCAAACCTTGTAAGAGTGCTGCAGAAGATGCAAAAAAATGTGCAAAACTGATGCAAAACTATAACTACTAAATGTTCAAATATGTCCACTTGTCCAGAATACCTCAAAATTTGGGAAAATGACTTAAAAATGTCAAGAATGACTGAAAATATGTCTAAAATGATTGAAGCTTGTCCAGGATGACTTAAAAGTTGTAAGAATCACGCCAAAAATATCACAAATGACTCAAAATTGGTGCAAATCTATTTGAAAAATATTCAAACTGACTTAAAAAGTGTCTCAAATAATTGTAAACTTGTCCAGAATACCTCAAACATTGTGAAAAGGATTTAAAAATGCTAAAAAATTACTCAAAACTCGTAAGAATGATGCAGAAAATGCTCAAAATTGGTGCAAAACTATTTGAAAAATGTTTGAATTGACTCAAATACTGTTTCAAATGACTCAAAACTTGTCCAGAATGTCTCAAAATTGGTGAAAATTGCTTTAAAAATGTCCAGAATTAATAAAAATTGTCTACAATATCTTGGAACATGCTCTAAATGCCTCATAAATTTTCAAAATGACTCTTAAAAACATCCAAAATGGTTCAAAATGATTTGAAACTTGTCTAGATTGTCTAAAAAACTGTAAAAATTACTTTAAAAATGTCAGAATTGACTCAAAAAGTGTCTGAAATGATTTCAGACTTGCCTCAAAAATGGTGAAAAAATGCTTTAAAATATCCAAAATAACTCAAATTTGTGAACTAAAACTCAAAACATGCTCTAAATACCTCAAAAAATAACTCAAAAATGACTTTAAAAATGAACAAATTTATTCAAAACTTAGAAGAATTAGGGAAAATAATGACCAAAATGACTCAAAATTGGTGCAAAACTATTTGAAAAATGTTCAAATGGACTCAAATAGTGTCAAAAGATTTTAAACTTGTCCAGAATACCTCAAACATGGTGAAAAGGGCTTCATTAAGTTAATTAAATGTCTGTAAAAACGTCCTCGTTGACTCAGAATGTGTGTAAACTGATGATAAACTGGTTTTAAATCAGAAGCAGCAGGTTTCCAGGTCAAACTCGATTCTCTTTACTCCAGTTTCTCTCCGTTTGCTGCTTTCAGAAACAAACAACTGTTGGAGTCGGCAGAAAACCCGTTTGATGATGAAGGTTTTGTTCTTCTGAGGGATTCATGAGATCTAAAGTTTCCATCTGGAGGAAGAAACTAAAGAAACGTCGTCAGGATTTCTGTATTTTCAGCTCAAAGACAACAGAACTTATCGACTTTTTCAGACTCCGAGCTTCATGTTTTCTTCTGCTGCACTAAATGAACCAAACTGCACTTTTTACTGAAGTTAGTCACTAAAATGTTCATGTAGGAATGGAGACATTTGTCCACGTTTAGGTTTGACGTAAAAAAAAATGCATCAAGTCTCATATATAAAGATTTTACAGACCTTTTCTTCTGCACTTGATTCTAAGTTGAAAACTGATAAAAATTAATTTCTTCCACCTAGTTTTTCTACATTATTCAGAACATTTCTTTGTGTGTGGTATAGATCAGATTACCATAATTAGAACCACAAGTTTATTATTTCACAAACAATTTTAAAAATTAAGTTGTTCCAATCAGATTTTCTGATGTAGTTTTTGGCTTTTTTGTATTTTTGCTCATGTGTACTTAGAAAATAATGTTTTGGATCAACAACAACAAGAAAAAATGGTTTGCATCAATATATTTGAGTTCAAACAACTTCTAAATAAAATTATGTTCAACCAACAAACTACACAAAACTGTTTTTTCTGTTCAGTCTAAGATATTTTGGATTATTTAATGTTTGGAGACAAAATTGCAAGTTTGAAAGTTTATTACCTATAAAAAAGAAATTGTTCCAACTATTTTTTAACTTTAAAAAAGGAAATAATTAAGTTGTTCCAACTAATTAATAATTAATATCATTAGAAGCTTTTTGTTGTACCATTAACACAAGTTTTTAAGTTGACAAATAAAATAAAAAATAAAAGTTAACTTACTCCAATTGTAATTTCTTTGGCAGCTTTTTGGGGATTTTATGTTCATGAGGCTTTTCAGCATCAACCGTCTGAAGTATTCCTGGTGTGTCGTTGGCAGAAATCCTGAACTCAAGGTGGAGACAGATGCTGTTTTTAAGCTAATTTTATTAAGTTCCCTCAACTTGAACTTAGTTTCAAATCAAATAACGCAGAGATTGGAGTTTAAAAAACGTGAAATTAAACTGATGCCATTAAAACATCAACCCGTCAAAATCACGTTTGCAGCTTCAAAAGTTAATTAAAATGTGATAAATGGGAATTTTTATCCCGCAGTGATTCATTTAATGAGCTGGTGTGAACAGTAGGTCTCTTCAAGTGAACTGTTCTTGCTAATTTGTGTTTTTAACCTCGTTTTCAGCAGCTTGTATAAAATCCAGTTGATGCAGCAGAAATATTTTCCTCTCTACAGTTTAATTCTGTCCTGCTGGTCTGGTTAAAGCTGCCATCTCCATGAAGTGTGGGCCGAGCGTCAGAAATAAACCTTCAGAACAGTCAGTGACTCTGGTTAAACTTCTGACGGTTGTTGGAACCTGAAAGTTTAAAAAATCTGATTTAAAAGTTTCATTTTGACTTCATGAAGACTTCTGGGTTTCTGCTGCAAATTTCTGGAAAAGTTTTATCATTTGGGGCAAATTCTGAGTCATTTTCAACTCATTTATTTTAGACCAGCTTTGAGTCCTTCTGGACAAT
>NC_072766.1:41761239-41883338 GCF_022539595.1 Amphiprion ocellaris | reverse complement strand
TAAATATTTGTGTTGTCAGTAAAGTTTTTCTGATGATTAAATCTGTTAAATATTTGTGTTGTCAGTAAAGTTTTTCTGATGATTAAATCTGTGAATTTTTTGTGTTGTCAGTAAAGTTTTTCTGATGATTAAATCTGTGAATTATTTGTGTTATCTCGCTTCCAGCTGGGAGGATGTGGGATCCTCGGCGTGGGCGTCTGGCTCTCGGTGACTCAGGGAAACTTCGCCACCCTGTCGGCGTCGCTGCCGTCGCTGTCGGCCGCCAACCTGCTGATCGCCGTGGGAACCATCATCATGGTGATCGGCTGTCTGGGATGCGTCGGCGCCGTCAAGGAGAGCCGGCCTCTGCTGCTCACCGTAAGAACCGAGTTTAGCTTCTAATTCCACCGAGAAGTCAGAAAAACTGGGACTTTCTGATGATTTTCAGCATTTAAATGAGTTTAACCGCTTCATATCTGCTCAATGAAGAGGAAATATTTATAAAAATATAGAAAATATGCAGGATTTATTGTTTTTATTGAGAATATTTTGAATTTAATCTGGTTCTATAAATGTCAGCGCAGCCACAAATGAAATGAATAAAGTCACGTGTAAAATCTGGATTTTTTTGAATGAAGTCTGGTACAAAAAATGCTTCTGCAACCATTGAGGAACTGAGGAAAATTAGGCCTAAAATGGGGAATATTTTGAGTAAAGTCCGGTGCTATAGGTGCAACCATGCAAGGAATTGATAAATTTACATCTAAAACTGCGGATATTTTCAGTGAATATTTACACAATAACTGAATAAACTCAAGGCTAGAATTAGGAATATTTTGAGCAAAGTTTGGTTCTATAGATGTAAACACAGACACACAAGAAATGACAAAAGTTGAGTCTAAAATTGAGAATATTTTGAATGAAGTCTGGTACTACACAAGAACTGGATAAAGTTTAACATCTGGAAGTGTAGATGTCAGTGAAGGACTGAATAAAGTCGAGACCATAATTTAAAAAAAAATTAACTAAGTCTCATTTTCTAGAAGAATGTCTAAAAAAGACTAAAAATTCAGCAGTGAATTAAATTACTGTATTTTACATGTCTAACTTCAAAAATTACCAAAAATGACTCCTTTTCTCTAGATTAATTCTGTAAAAAGCTAACAATTCTGAACTCCTCAATGCAACTGTGAAGCAAAGAGTGACTAAACTGGAACCAGGATTCATGTGGCAAAAATTCAAGAAGTTATCTCTTTAATTGATTAAGATGTATTGAATTCAACTTTTGTTTTCTTCGCTACAAAATGTAAAAACAAAAATTACTAATTTCCGAGCGTTCTTGAACTACTCATCTGTGACATGGAAAACTTGTGATATTTCATCAAAATCCTTTCATTCTACATGAATCATTTGCCAAAAATAAACCACATTTGGTAAAACAATAAAAATTTGTCACTTTTCATCGCAGCAGTGAAGCCTGAATGATTCAGCTGAGACCAACTTTTTAAATCGCTGGATTTTACATGTTGAACTTTAAAAAATTTACCAAAAATGACCCCTTTTCTCTAAATTAATTCTGTAAAAATCTAAAAAATTCTGCGCTCCTGAATGCAACCGTGAAGCCAAGAGTGACTAAACGGCAACCAAGAATCATGTGGCAAAAATTCTCGAACTTTTATCTTTTTTTGTAAAATAATTGCTAAAAATTGATGGATTAAAATTTTACGTTTTTTAGATACAAAATGTAAAAACAGAAATCGCATGTTCAATTTCCCAACAATTCTTGAATTATTCATCTGTGACGTAGAAAATATTAAATATATATTTCAAATATTTCATCAAAATTCTTTCATTCTTCATGTCTCATTCACCAAAAACAAACCACATTTGGTAAAACACAAAAAATTCGGTACTTTTCGTCTCAGCAGTGAATTAAATTACTGGATTTTAGATGTCTAACTTTAAAAAATAGCCAAAAATGACTCCTTTTCTCTAAATTAACTTGGTAAAAAACAAAAAATTCTGGAATCCTCAGTGCAACCGTGAAGCCATGAGAGACTAAACTGGAACCAAGAGTCGTGCAGCAAAAATTCAGGAACTTTTCGGTTGAACTGCAGACTGTGTTCCTCTGATTTCTGTCATTCTAACGGTGTCAGCTCGGTTATTTTTTATTTTTTTTGCTTCTTCATGGTTGTTCTGTTTCCATAGAGGTTCAGGACTTTAATAATGATGCCAGCAGTGAAGAAAAAAAGAGACGGAAGCAGAAAAAAAATCAAAAGTGCTTGAGGATCAGAGGTTTAAACCCTCAACAGGTCGCACAGATGTGAAGAAATTCAACTAAAAATGGAGGAAACATGAAGAAATTCAGTTTTTCTAATAAAAATGTTATTTTTACTGCGGAGCTCCCAGATTCCTGCAGACTGACGGATCATATGTTGGTCTAGACTATTTTTAGTGTTTAGTCTGTTTGTTTTTGGGTTTAATAAAGTTCTGCTGCAATCTGAGGAAAGAATGGAGCAACGATGAGCATCGACTGGACCAGTAAAATCATTTATTCCAGTTAAACTACAGAGAGTTCATCAGGACCAGATTTGCAGAAAATTCATGCTTCGTCCTGTTTTATTTCTTGGGTTTTATCCAAACTGCATTTGGATTCCGAGCGAGTCGCTCTAAAAGCTCATTTATCGGCAGAAACGTTGGATTGAGGTTCATCTAAAACCTAAAAACATCCTCTGGCCTCTAAAAGCTTCAAAGCTCCGTTTAAAAGTCCAAATATTAAACCAGTTATGAAGCATCTGCCAGGTTTTACTGCTTCTCATCAACGTTCTGATTTATTACCAGGAATATGGACAGAAATAATGGTGACAGCAGAGAAAGATAGAAGAAAAAAAAGGAATTTATTTCTGATTACTGAATAAAAAGCCAACAGGAGGGGTTTTAGTTTTGGATTTCAGCTTCTGACAAAATAGCAAAAGACATTTATGTAGAGTTTTTAACAGTTTAGAAAAAATAGGGTTGTTTCACATCTTTTCTCTGTTTTTCCTAAATTGCAGGCAATAACTAATAAAACTACAATTAAATATAATAATAATAAAATATATTATTTTACATGTTAACAGTTGAAAAACAAACAGTAGATAACGTCTACATCAAAAATTAGTACTTTATTTCTACAACACTTTTTTCTCACATTTAAATTAACAAACATCGTTATTTTACAGATTTTACATTATCATGTAAAGCACGGCGGTGGCGGTATCATAATGTGAAGCACTTTAGTTCATTTGCAATTTTTTTAAAGAAAGCATTTGAAAATATATATTTCAATTAAATATTTTAATTTTAATCCTCCTTTTTAATTTTTTTTACTGTATTTAAACACATTAAAAATATTTAACTTTTTATTTTCGGTTTTTTAAATTTATTTTAAAATTATTTTTAGATATTTGTTTATTTATATTGCAAATTTTGAACATAACATTTTTCCACCATATTTTAGTATTTTTTCTGGTACTCTTGCTGCCAGATTTTCACACTTTTTTCTTGTTTTTTTCTTTTAACCATTTCTTAAAAATTGTTTTATTGTAATTTTACTGATTTTCCCTGTTTTTGTTAAATTACAGACAACAAAAACAATTGTTTTAATTATTTTATAAAAATATGAATTTCCAGATTATTTACATTTATTTGAAATAAAAATGTGATATATTTTGGACTGACAGATGGTAGACCATTTTTAAAATGTCATTTAACAGATTGTCCTGGTTTGTTAAATAAATTTACAAGTTTCATATAAATAAATAAAAAATATAAAAAAAATAATTCATCCATATACACACACTTTCTGACTATATTTAAAGTAATTGAAATTATACGTTTATGCAGTTTTCATAGTTTATTTTATTTCATTTATTTATTTACATGTATTTTTATTATTTTTATTTGTATTATACATATTGAACATTACATTATACAATTACATTTTTGAAAAAATAAAAATTATAGCGCTCTTGCTGCCATATTTTCACCGTTTTTGCAAATTTTTTCTTTTTTTACAGTGTACCTATTATTAAACTATTAAATATGAAACATTTTTCTGCAGACGTTGAGCCGAACTCTTCTTCTAAACCCTCCGTCTGAACGGATTGTTGGGCCTCGGAGGTGTTTTGACAACAGATAAACTCGTCTCATCCATCACACGGAATAATTCAGGAATGATTCTAATAGAATTAATCATGAGGAAAATCGCTCAGCAGGAAGCAGCAATTAGCGTCTCGGCGGGAACGAGCCTCGGTGTTGATCATTAGCCGATCCGTGACGTTTCCCCCTCAGTGGCCGAAGCGAATAATGAGAGCCGAGGAATTAGAAGCTCCGGTTAGAAAAGACTCTAATGATCCCGTCTGTCAGGAGGAAAGTCTGAGGATCACCGTGGAGCTGGAAGCATCTCTATCACCTGATCTGAGCCACTTCAGACAGTTTTATCTTCACCCAGATGTTTCTTCTAGCACTAATCCTGCAGCAACATCTGGACAGAGTCGCTGAGGGGGAATCAGAGCTGCAGATTTAAAACTGGAAACCCATCAGTCACAAGAAAATGACCCATTTTCTGCAGCATTTTCCAAACTTCTGTTCCGTTTCTGCTCAGACAGTTTCAGGTTTTTACTGCTGGAGCTGCTCCATAGTTTGGAGGAAAATGAATCATCACAAAATATCTGGTTCACAAATAAAAACAAAGAAAACAGAAAACAACTAAATCCAGTTTATCTGCAGCCAACAGAATCCTGAAGTTTACAGTTTGTTCAGGGACCAGATGATAAAACAGTTCCTGATAATGTTGTGTAAACTTTGCGTGAACCGTGCTGCAGTCGCCGCCTCTCCATGGCAACAGAAGCAACACCATGGTTGCCTGGCAACCAGCAGAGCTCAAAAAGTCGCTGCACCAGGTCAGAAATAAAAAAAAGAAAATATCCAAATATCATTCCTAGTCCACTGCAGAGCTACTGTCTGCTGAGGAGGGAAATAAATCTGCTATAAAATGGAAGAAGTCCAACATTTTATAGACAAAAAAAAAAAAATGACCGTAGTGCAGATCTACAGCTGCCAGAGAGGATTTAAAATAGTTTATCAGAATTACAGCAAGAAACAAATACAGGAAAATATTTAGTGTCAGAATTACTGCAAATGCACCACAAGTGGTAGTCACAAAAATCCAATTTATTATGTTTTAAAAACAAGATATTTTTAAAACTACAGCAGTAATATAGGACTAATTAGTTTATTAAATATATTTCAGAAATTCTGTCTTAAAAAAATATGTAAAAATGACCCAATCCCAGTGCATCAGTGTAAAGTTATCAATAATATTGGTAGTTGTCAAAAAATAAGCCTGTAATGCATGGTGGTGGCAGCATCATGATGTGAAACACGGAGGTGGCAGCATCATGATGTGAAGCATGGTGGTGGCAGCATCATGATGAAGCATGGTGGTGGCAGCATCATGATGAAGCATGGTGGTAGCAGCATCATGATGAAGCATGGTGGTGGCAGCATCATGATGTGAAACATGGTGGTGGCAGTATTATGATGTGAAGCATGGTGGTGGCAGCATTATGATGTGAAGCATGGAGGTGGCATCATCATGATGTGAAGCATGGTGGTGGCAGCATTATGATGTGAAGCACGGTGGTGGCAGCATCATGATGTGAAACATGGTGGTGGCAGCATCATGATGTGAAGCATGGTGGTGGCAGCATTATGATGTGAAGCACGGTGGTGGCAGCATCATGATGTGAAACATGGTGGTGGCAGCATCATGATGTGAAGCATGGTGGTGGCAGCATCATGATGTGAAACACGGAGGTGGCAGCATCATGATGTGAAGCATGGTGGTGGCAGCATCATGATGAAGCATGGTGGTGGCAGCATCATGATGTGAAGAACTTTTTAAATCAAGGATTTAAATATATATATAAATTTTAATTTTAACCTTAGATTTGGTTGTTTCTGTGAATTTCGAAGACTGTTTTTCATGCATTTTACAGTTTGTTTCTGGGATAAATTTTGTAATTAAGGCGATATTTTAAAAATAGCCCGCCTTTAAAATCCAGCAGCAGGTTTGGAGGTTCCGAGGCTTAAATAAAAGTTAAATAAATGTGCTTTTTGGTTACAGCAAAATCTTAAGTTTTTTGCAAGTAGTGAGAGAACAGTGATTTTATTAAATTATATCGATTGAAAGCTTCTTTTTGCTCAAAAAGTCCCACATGATTAGTTCAAGGAATAAAGGAATGTTAAAAATCTAACGATTCTTCCTGTTTTTATGGTTTATTTTCTCTGATCAATGACAGAATTTTAGTAATATTTTAAAGATATTTTACTTTTTAAACCAGGCAGCAGGTTTTCTTTTATTTTTGTGTTTTTTGTTGCACTTTTGGAGTCTTAATTTGGAGTTTAATGCGCTGGTCATGACATAAAACCAGACTTGCTGTCTCTAAAGTTAAAATATGAGCCTTTGGAGCCCCAGTTTCTCCACAGATTTAGTTTTCAGCAGATAGTTAATGTCTTGTTTTTCCACCGAGTCGATACGAGTCAGAGATCAGGGAGGAGGTTCTGGTCGTTTGAAGACCAAACCTGTACTGATCAGTCAGAAAGGTGAGATCATTGTGGAGGAAATCAACGGTTTTCTCTGAAACAAGCTGTGAAATGATGAAAAGAGCTCCTCAAAGGCTTCGTCCACTTCAGCAGCAGGAGGCAGGACTTCTGGAGAAATTCTGGAGGATTTCTGGAGGATTTCTGGAGGACTTCTGGGGGACTTTTGGAGGACTCCTGGGGGATTTCTGGAAGATTTCTGGAGGACTTCTGGGGGACTTTTGGAGGACTCCTAGGGGATTTCTGGGGGACTTCATAATCATGATTTGAAGCATGGTGGAGGCAGCATCATGATGTGAAGATATTAAAAGTAGAAGTAGTAATGTATGACAAACTAGTTTATTAAATATATTTTAGAAATGTCCATTTCTTAATAATATTCTTCATTCCGTTAACCAAGTCGTTGGTCTAATTAGCGGGTTCTGAACTGTTGTGGTCATTTTTTGTTTTCAGCTCTAAACACCATCAGCAGATTCCACAGTTTCCAGCCATAACTTGAACTAAAACGGAGCAGTAATGTTAGAAATGAGCGTATTCGTCCTGTTAATTTATTACAGTGAAGTCATCAGAGGGTGAAAACGAGCCTCCGGAGTCGCTGAGATAAATTCTCATAATGTGTGTTCGGTCTTTACAGAGCAATAAAAGCGAGCGTTCTTCAGATATATTAGAGGTAGAGTAAATATTAAACATGAGTTCCAACTCTCCGGTGAATAATCCGTTTTCTGTTGCAATAAAAACCAGAAGAACTGCCTTGTCTTCAGGCTCCTGCAGGTCCTGGTTCCTCCCTGGAGGCGTCGGTTAGATTCAGACCAGGTGTGGCTCATTAAGTCTGGAGGAACAAGAACTGTAAAAAACCTGCAGGACGCCGGTGCTTCTGAAGCAGCTTTATCTGATAGATCGACATGATTACATCCAGTGTTATCTATCTGGATCTCACCGGCTTTAACAGCGAGAGCAGAAGAGAGGGAAGAATCCAGCTCAGAACACTGTCCTGGTTTCCACTGTTATCTGGTGGTGGGAATAATTAGAGGGTCTCGAGGCCAAACATGAATCTTTCTATTAGTTCTGCTACATGATAAGGGGAAGGATTTCAGGAACAGAAGCAGCGTTTCTAAAAGATAAAAAAATATATATATAAAAATTCACATCCTTTTATGGAAGTTTTCTTTTTTCACAGATATTAACATTGAATTATGGTCCATTTAATTTGGCTTTTATGACAATTCATTGAAAAAGTGTGTTTAATGTCAGAATTTGTAGAAATTTCTACAAAATAATGTCAATTAAATACAAAATGTAAAATAAATCTTTGCATGAGTGACCATGAAGGAAACAGGAGGCCACCAAGTCACCTATGACTCCCCTGAAGGAGTTCCAAGAGGAAAAAAACTAGTGAGGGAGGCCACCAAGACATGGTGGTGGCAGCATCATCATGTGAAGCATGGTGGTGGCGGCATCATGATGTGAAGCATGGTGGTGGCGGCATCATGATGTGAAGCACGGTGGTGGCAGCATCATGATGTGAAGCATGGTGGTGGCAGCATCATGATGTGAAGCATGGTGGTGGTGGCATCATGATGTGAAGCACGGTTGTGGCGGCATCATGATGTGAAGCATGGTGGTGGCGGCATCATGATGTGAAGCATGGTGGTGGCGGCATCATGATGTGAAGCACGGTGGTGGCGGCATCATGATGTGAAGCACGGTGGTGGCGGCATCATGATGTGAAGCACGGTGGTGGCAGCATCATGATGTGAAGCATGGTGGTGGCAGCATCATGATGTGAAGCATGGTGGTGGCAGCATCATGATGTGAAGCATGGTGGTGGCAGCATCATGACGTGAAGCATGGTGGTGGCAGCATCATGACGTGAAGCATGGTGGTGGCAGCATCATGATGTGAAGCATGGTGGTGGCAGCATCATGACGTGAAGCATGGTGGTGGCAGCATCATGATGTGAAGCATGGTGGTGGCAGCATCATGAGGGTAAATGAATGCAGCAACGTCTACAGAAATCCTGGAGGACGACCTGATGCAGTTTTCACTTTGACGTGAACATATTTTTTTTTGTGAATTCTTGTCCAAAAAGCCAAATTATTTCGACAATGATTTAATGTTAAACAGCAGTAGAAGGAGAAAACCTTCAGTGGGTGTGAATACTTCCTAAATACAGAATAGTGTATTTACTTGTATAAAATACTATCATGCTTCAGTACATCACCTACTGTCTATTTAATACTAGAACTGGTTTCATGTTCAGCTTCTACATTTAAAAACAGACAGTATATTATACTTATAAAAATGCTGTTTTGTTAAATATCTAAGCAGCCGTTTTGGTTTTTGACCCGTTTATAGAAAATCTTTGTGACATTTCAGACGTCTTTGAGGCTTCGACAGACGGATTTCTACTTTGAAACCTCTCCGGTTTGATCCGAGGCCCAAAAAAAGGTCGAAGTATTCGATACTTCCGGAGAGATTAGATGGAAGCCAGAAAACAACCTGAAATATAAACTCATGCTGCAGAATTTTCTTATCTCAGGTTCACGTGGCTTCCTGTTGGAGGACATCCAGCTTTTTATTGGACTGAATGTAAATTAGCTTCCCCTCCACTAGCCGCGGTGATGCTAATGGACAGATCCAACAATATTAATCATCTAGTAAATGATAAGGAGTCAAATATTGACCTAAATTAGTAGAAAAATGTACAAAATCTGCATTTTCCCATAAGAATTCAGTGGAACATCAATATTTTTACTGCCTGTTCCATCCATTACTATTATTAAATTCTGCATTTATTCATATTGCTAGTTTGTTTGGTTTTTTTACTGATATTTTATACATATTTTTGCCTCATCCCTATTGCCCTGCTGTGGAATTAATAAAGGATTATCTGATCTTAACTTTTCATACTTTAATGTCGCTGATAATACTTTCAGATTTTAATCCCGTCACACAGAAGCTACTCTCCTATACGACTAAACTCACATTTATGGTTGGAAAGAAGCAGAATCTTTCACCAAAATGTTAAAATTGACTGAATGTTTGGTTAGTTTTAGGAAAATATCCCATTAAAATCACCAGTTTATGCAACAAAGCTTCATTATAAAGAGTAATTCAGAGTTTATTCTCCCAGACTAAATAAATACATGATTGCCTCAGGGGGAAAATGTGATTTTAAACCTTTAAGTTGCAAACATTCGTGTAATGAGTTGTATTGACCTAAGTTACAACAAAGACTAGTGAGGGAGGCCACCAAGACTCCTATGACTACTCTGAAGAGACTTGCTAGCTTCAGTGGATGTCCAGATATTTTTGCCAACATGACTTGAATCTGTTCTTAACCAAACACCTTATAAAGACAGTTCATGGTGGTTTTTCCTTTAATTTGTCACCTGTCTGCATATTTATTATATTTATTATTTAGTTCCTCTACTTTTGAAACTTTAATCACATTTTGCTGATAATACCTTTATTTTTTAGTGTAACTTTGCCGTATAAAAACCTTCAGAATTGATGAACATCTTGTTTTTTGACAGCAGCTTTGTAAACCGTTGTAATGCTTCTTGTTCTGAGATAAGTTGTTTATCTGGTTTCCTTTTATTCTGACTTCCTATAAATCTTTATTTTTCCTGCGGCTGAAAGCAGCAAACAGAACAACGTTATTTCAGTTTGAATAATGAGGAATCAGGAGCAGCGTATCGAGTCTGGTTCGGTCCTTTAGTAACAGGATCCAGTCTGTGTTCATGATAATTCATCACAGCGAGGCGAAACAAAACAAGTTCTGTCTGCTGAATCATCTACACCAACCTCAAACCATGAAAATCTAAAGTGCCTCCACTTCCTGCTCACGTAAACAAGAGCATCATTAACATCTCGTTAGACAGCAGCTCCGCAAAGCAATTTAGAGAAAATTAGGTTGTTTTTTTTATGTTTTACATCTCCATTTAAACCTTTTACCAAAAAAAATGAACACAATTTCAGCCAGATGTTTGGATTTTTTTTATGTTAAAAACAATTCAAATGATTGTTGTGCACTTAACTAAACGGCACGCTGTTTATACTTTTATCATTATTAATGTTTAACAATTTCTGCTTGATTATAATGATGTTTTACTGCAGTAAAATATAAAACAGAAGGAAGACTTCTGCCATAAATTATCCCACTGAGTCTGACTGTTGACTCTGGTCTGAGGAAGAGGAGTTAAATTTACTATTAGGAGCAGAATAACGGGGATTTAAAGAAAGATTTTGTTTCAGATTAGATGCATATCATCACAAATACACCATACCCACTGTAAAGCATGGTGGTGGCAGCATCATGACGTGAAGCACGGTGGTGGCAGCATCATGACGTGAAGCACGGTGGTGGCAGCATCATGACGTGAAGCACGGTGGTGGCAGCGTCATGATGTGAAGCACGGTGGTGGCAGCGTCATGATGTGAAGCACGGTGGTGGCAGCGTCATGATGTGAAGCACGGTGGTGGCAGCGTCATGATGTGAAGCACGGTGGTGGCAGCATCATGATGTGAAGCATGGAGGTGGCAGCATCATGATGTGAAGCATGGTGGTGGCAGCATCATGACATGATGCATGGAGGTGGCAGCATCATGATGTGAAGCACGGTGGTGGCAACATCATGATGTGAAACATGACGGTGGCAGCATCATGATGTGAAGCATGGAGGTGGCAGCATCATGATGTGAAGCACGGTGGTGGCACCATCATGGTGTGAAGCATGGTGGTGGCAGCATCATGATGTGAAGCATGGAGGTGGCACCATCATGATGTGAAACACGGTGGTGGCAGTATCATGATGTGAAGCATGGAGGTGGCAGCATCATGATGTGAAGCATAGTGGTGGCAGTATCATGAAGTGAAGCATGGTGGTGGCAGCATCATGATGTGAAGCATGGTGGTGGCAGTATCATGAAGTGAAGCATGGTGGTGGCAGCATCATGATGTGAAGCATGGTGGTGGCAGTATCATGATGTGTTTGATACGTGTGATCCGTTTGTTTTCCAAGTGCTGGTGAAGCATCAGTTTCTGGCTGCTAATGACGTCCCTCTGCTATCACACCCAGCAACACAGAGCGACACAGAGTACGTCATTCTGCTTCCATTCATTTGGTCTGAAACGTCTCAACGACTCCGATGAGTTCTTCTTTAGATCAACTTTAAACCGTCTTTAGCGGCAGCTGCTTCAGAAAACAGTAGAGTTAAATCCCCGTCAGCTAGCGGCAGACGTTAGCTGGCAGAGAGAGATAATGGTGGAGCAGCTGAAGAGCTGGTTATTTTCCTCAGGAGCTGTTCTTAAGAAGCCCAGCCAAGAAGGAGAGTGAAAAGCAGAACCATGGATCCAAAATAAAGCTCCGGTTCTGCTATTAGCTTAGAATCAGCATCACAGTCTTTGGGTTTCTGTTTTTCTGCCACCGATTTAAATCTGTCTGTTGTTGAGCTAAAAACAACAAAACGACCAGAAGTTTAACCTCCGCTGCTGCAGGTTGGCAGCTTGGAGAAATTAAACTCTTAGTTTGTGTTTTATACGCAGAATTTTTCATGTCATTAGTGTCATTTTTTTTTTGTCTGGTTTTTGCAATTTTGTGTCTTGTTTTTGTTTTCTCACATTTTCTTTTTGTGTCTTTTAAGTCATTTTGTGTTTTATCATTTTTGTCTGCTTTTGTGTCATTTTATGCTATTTTGTTTGTGCAATTTTGTGTCTCGTTTGTCTAACTTTATATCTTGTTTGCATAGTTTTGCATCTTGTTTGCATTATTGTGTGTGGTTTGTGTAGTTTTGCGTTATTTTGCATCTTGTTTTCATAATTTTGTGTCTTGTTTGCGGTACTTTGCGTCTTGTTTGTGTCTCCTTTGCATACTTTGTGTCTAATTTGTGTAATTTTGTGTTTAGTTTGCATTACTTTGTGTCTCGTTTGCGTAATGTGTCTTGTTTGTGTCTCCTTTGCGTAACTTTGTGTCTCGTTCGTGTTTTCTCACATTTTTTAAAAATTCTTTTTTGAGTCATTTTGTGTTTGTATCATTTTTTGTCTGTTTTTGTGTCATCTTTTGTATGGATTTAGTAATTTTGTGTCACTTCTGCCACTTTGTTTGCTGCCGGTGATTCAGATCCGTCTGAAGTGCAGCTTCAGGTTGTCGGTTTGTAGAAATGAAAACTCTTAGAATGAGGTAATTCCTCTGTCGACAGGATAAACGTCGTGTTTCTGAGCTCTGAGCGGGTCTGTTCTGGACTCTTTCTGCCTTCAGGTGGCAAAAAAAGAATGGATTAAAGCAGCTGTAAGTCGGAAAACTGAATCCAGAGGGGAGGTTTAAGAGGCTGTAGAAACTTGCTGTAAGATTGTTGACCGCTGCATTTAATGTAAATTTCAGTTAAGACTATTAAGGGAGGCCACCAAGACCTCTATGACTCCTCTGAAGGAGTTAAGACTATTAAGGGAGGCCACCAAGACCTCTATGACTCCTCTGAAGGAGTTAAGACTATTAAGGGAGGCCACCAAGACATCTATGAGTCCTCTGAAGGAGTTAAAAGACTATTAAGGGAGGCCACCAAGACCTCTATGACTCCTCTGAAGGAGTGGAAGGAGGTGAAAACTTCTTCAAAACTAAATAATTGATATTTTTTGGTAGAAATCTGTTTTCATTTTTGACATTAAGGATCTTTTTTGGTAACTTCCTGTCAAAAAAAGCCAAATTAAATTGACTATGACTCAGCGTTTAAAAGCAATAAAAGGACAAACACTTTTTAGAGGGACTGTATTTTTAAAACTCTTTTTTATAATTATTCTCTTCCTCTGGATGTTCAAACAACGAGGCCTGACGAAGAGGAATTGATTTTCATTGATTTTTCATTGTGTCTTTTTGCATCTCATTTGTTGGTTCGAGTCTCATTTTCCTTTGTGCTTTGTTTTGTGCCTGGTTTTGCATCATTTTTGTTTGACTTCCTATAAATCTTTATTTTTCCTGCGGCTGAAAGCAGCAAACAGAACAACGTTATTTCAGTTTGAATAATGAGGAATCAGGAGCAGCGTATCGAGTCTGGTTCGGTCCTTTAGTAACAGGATCCAGTCTGTGTTCATGATAATTCATCACAGCGAGGCGAAACAAAACAAGTTCTGTCTGCTGAATCATCTACACCAACCTCAAACCATGAAAATCTAAAGTGCCTCCACTTCCTGCTCACGTAAACAAGAGCATCATTAACATCTCGTTAGACAGCAGCTCCGCAAAGCAATTTAGAGAAAATTAGGTTGTTTTTTTTATGTTTTACATCTCCATTTAAACCTTTTACCAAAAAAAATGAACACAATTTCAGCCAGATGTTTGGATTTTTTTTATGTTAAAAACAATTCAAATGATTGTTGTGCACTTAACTAAACGGCACGCTGTTTATACTTTTATCATTATTAATGTTTAACAATTTCTGCTTGATTATAATGATGTTTTACTGCAGTAAAATATAAAACAGAAGGAAGACTTCTGCCATAAATTATCCCACTGAGTCTGACTGTTGACTCTGGTCTGAGGAAGAGGAGTTAAATTTACTATTAGGAGCAGAATAACGGGGATTTAAAGAAAGATTTTGTTTCAGATTAGATGCATATCATCACAAATACACCATACCCACTGTAAAGCATGGTGGTGGCAGCATCATGACGTGAAGCACGGTGGTGGCAGCATCATGACGTGAAGCACGGTGGTGGCAGCATCATGACGTGAAGCACGGTGGTGGCAGCGTCATGATGTGAAGCACGGTGGTGGCAGCGTCATGATGTGAAGCACGGTGGTGGCAGCGTCATGATGTGAAGCACGGTGGTGGCAGCGTCATGATGTGAAGCACGGTGGTGGCAGCATCATGATGTGAAGCATGGAGGTGGCAGCATCATGATGTGAAGCATGGTGGTGGCAGCATCATGACATGATGCATGGAGGTGGCAGCATCATGATGTGAAGCACGGTGGTGGCAACATCATGATGTGAAACATGACGGTGGCAGCATCATGATGTGAAGCATGGAGGTGGCAGCATCATGATGTGAAGCACGGTGGTGGCACCATCATGGTGTGAAGCATGGTGGTGGCAGCATCATGATGTGAAGCATGGAGGTGGCACCATCATGATGTGAAACACGGTGGTGGCAGTATCATGATGTGAAGCATGGAGGTGGCAGCATCATGATGTGAAGCATAGTGGTGGCAGTATCATGAAGTGAAGCATGGTGGTGGCAGCATCATGATGTGAAGCATGGTGGTGGCAGTATCATGAAGTGAAGCATGGTGGTGGCAGCATCATGATGTGAAGCATGGTGGTGGCAGTATCATGATGTGTTTGATACGTGTGATCCGTTTGTTTTCCAAGTGCTGGTGAAGCATCAGTTTCTGGCTGCTAATGACGTCCCTCTGCTATCACACCCAGCAACACAGAGCGACACAGAGTACGTCATTCTGCTTCCATTCATTTGGTCTGAAACGTCTCAACGACTCCGATGAGTTCTTCTTTAGATCAACTTTAAACCGTCTTTAGCGGCAGCTGCTTCAGAAAACAGTAGAGTTAAATCCCCGTCAGCTAGCGGCAGACGTTAGCTGGCAGAGAGAGATAATGGTGGAGCAGCTGAAGAGCTGGTTATTTTCCTCAGGAGCTGTTCTTAAGAAGCCCAGCCAAGAAGGAGAGTGAAAAGCAGAACCATGGATCCAAAATAAAGCTCCGGTTCTGCTATTAGCTTAGAATCAGCATCACAGTCTTTGGGTTTCTGTTTTTCTGCCACCGATTTAAATGTCTGTTGTTGAGCTAAAAACAACAAAACGACCAGAAGTTTAACCTCCGCTGCTGCAGGTTGGCAGCTTGGAGAAATTAAACTCTTAGTTTGTGTTTTATACGCAGAATTTTTCATGTCATTAGTGTCATTTTTTTTTTGTCTGGTTTTTGCAATTTTGTGTCTTGTTTTTGTTTTCTCACATTTTCTTTTTGTGTCTTTTAAGTCATTTTGTGTTTTATCATTTTTGTCTGCTTTTGTGTCATTTTATGCTATTTTGTTTGTGCAATTTTGTGTCTCGTTTGTCTAACTTTATATCTTGTTTGCATAGTTTTGCATCTTGTTTGCATTATTGTGTGTGGTTCGTGTAGTTTTGCGTTATTTTGCATCTTGTTTTCATAATTTTGTGTCTTGTTTGCGGTACTTTGCGTCTTGTTTGTGTCTCCTTTGCATACTTTGTGTCTAATTTGTGTAATTTTGTGTTTAGTTTGCATTACTTTGTGTCTCGTTTGCGTAATGTGTCTTGTTTGTGTCTCCTTTGCGTAACTTTGTGTCTCGTTCGTGTTTTCTCACATTTTTTAAAAATTCTTTTTTGAGTCATTTTGTGTTTGTATCATTTTTTGTCTGTTTTTGTGTCATCTTTTGTATGGATTTAGTAATTTTGTGTCACTTCTGCCACTTTGTTTGCTGCCGGTGATTCAGATCCGTCTGAAGTGCAGCTTCAGGTTGTCGGTTTGTAGAAATGAAAACTCTTAGAATGAGGTAATTCCTCTGTCGACAGGATAAACGTCGTGTTTCTGAGCTCTGAGCGGGTCTGTTCTGGACTCTTTCTGCCTTCAGGTGGCAAAAAAAGAATGGATTAAAGCAGCTGTAAGTCGGAAAACTGAATCCAGAGGGGAGGTTTAAGAGGCTGTAGAAACTTGCTGTAAGATTGTTGACCGCTGCATTTAATGTAAATTTCTGCTGCACTTCTGACCCTTCACTGTCCAAACACAGCAGAGGGAAAAGACTTTATTTCAAGGATTAATAACAGGTCAGGAAATATCACGAAAAGACAAAATGGCAAAGATTTTTTTTTTGTAAATGTCTCCCGTTATTTAGAGCTCCTACTAAAAGTATCCACCCTCTTCTAAATGTTCCTCTTTTTACTGCTTCCCAACATTAAATCACACCGTTTAACTTGGCTTTCTAACCAAGAACTTACAAAGATGCAGCTGGTTGGTTCTAGAAGTCAATAGTTGGTAAATGGATGATGTGAGGTCAGTGATTGTAGGATAAAGACTCCTGGACCTAGAAGGTCCACTCCCTCCTGGATAGAACTACACCATGAAGACTAAAGAACACTCCAAGAAACTCTGAGAAAAGGTTGTTGAAAAGCATCAGTCAGGACAATACAAGAACATTTAAGATTCCTGAAGATCTCCTGGAGTCCAGTTAAATCCATCATTAAGAAATGGAAGGAAGATGGAACGTGAATAAATCTGACTGGAGCAGGATGTCCTCAAGACCTGAGAGACTAGTGAGGGAGGCCACCAAGACTCCTATGACTCCTCTGAAGGAGAAAGAGACTAGAGAGGGAGGCCACCAAGACTCCTATGACTCCTCTGAAGGAGAAAGAGACTAGAGAGGGAGGCCACCAAGACTCCTATGACTCCTCTGAAGGAGAAAGAGACTAGAGAGGGAGGCCACCAGGACTCCTATGACTCCTCTGAAGGAGAAAGAGACTAGAGAGGGAGGCCACCAAGACTCCTATGACTCCTCTGAAGGAGAAAGAGACTAGAGAGGGAGGCCACCAAGACTCCTATGACTCCTCTGAAGGAGAAAGAGACTAGAGAGGGAGGCCACCAAGAGACCTATGACTCCTCTGAAGGAGAAAGAGACTAGAGAGGGAGGCCACCAAGACTCCTATGACTCCTCTGGAGGAGTTCCAGCTTCAGCAGCTGAGATGTTAGAGACTGTTCATCCAACAACTGTTGTCTGTTCTTCACCAGTCACCAAAGAGAAAGACTCTGTTGGAAAAAGGTCAAATTAAATCTGGACTAGAGTTCACCAGAAGACATGTGGAGACTCTGAAGACACCTGGAAGAAGGTTCTTTGGTCTGAGGAGACCAGGATGGAACTTTATGTCCATCAGACTATATGATATGATTGATGGACATCAAACACTGAACATCATCACAAACACACCATCCCCACTGTGAAGCATGGTGGAGGCAGCATCATGATGTTCCTCAGCAGCAGGTCCTGGAAGGCTGATAAAGGTAGAGGGTAAATGAAATCCTGGAGGACAACCTGATACATCTGAAGAGAACTGAGGCGTGGAGAAGATCAGTTTTCCATCCAGACGATGAGTCGAAGCAAACAGACAAAGATCCTCAGGAATGGTTTGAAAACAACGAGGTGGAAGTTCTGGAGGCCGAGTCAGAGTCCAGACCTCAATTAGAAAAGTTCTGTTCAGTCAGGATCTCTGAGGAACCTGACTGAGTTTAACAGTTTATAAAGAAGAACGTTCAGATGTTCAGACTGATGGAGACCAACAGGACCAATGCAGTTAAATGTTCATCTACTAAATACTCACTGGAAGAAGGTGAGAACATCTTCAAAACTAAATAATGGACATTTTTTGGTAGAAATCTTTTCATTTTGACATTAAGGGTCTTTTAGTAACTTCCTGTCAAAAAAAGCCAAATTAAATTGACCATGACTCACCGTTTAAAAGCAACAAAAGGGCAAACTTACTTTTTAGAGGGACTATATTTTTTAAAACTGTCCTTTTTAATTATTCTCTGCAGAACTGTGGTGAATAATAATAAAAAAGGTCTCGTATGGTGACAGTTGGAGGTAGAAGTCTGTTTATTTTAAAAATGTCAGACTGCTGCTGTGTTTCGTCACCTGGCTGGCTGCTATTCTGACACTACCTACTGACTCGCTGAAGGATTTCATCAGCTTTAAAGGTTGAGTGGAGCTGAAAGTTGGAGCGGTTTAAAGAAACGGCTGAAAGTTTCCTCAGCGGTGGAGCTTCCTCTGGATGTTCAGACAGCGAGGCCTGACAGAAGGAAGGGAAATGATTTTAGACAGGTTGTTTTAGGGAGTGCAGCTCTTGAAAAGTGAATCAAACTCACCGTGGACCAAGATAACTATGAGTCCTGTCAAGGAGTTACTAGAAAGACTAGTGAGGGAGGCCACCAAGACATCTATGACTCCTCTGAAGGAGTTAAGACTGTTAAGGGAGGCCACCAAGACATCTATGACTCCTCTGAAGGAGTTAAGACTATTAAGGGAGGCCACCAAGACCTCTATGACTCCTCTGAAGGAGTTAAGACTATTAAGGGAGGCCACCAAGACCTCTATGACTCCTCTGAAGGAGTTAAGACTATTAAGGGAGGCCACCAAGACATCTATGAGTCCTCTGAAGGAGTTAAAAGACTATTAAGGGAGGCCACCAAGACCTCTATGACTCCTCTGAAGGAGTGGAAGGAGGTGAAAACTTCTTCAAAACTAAATAATTGATATTTTTTGGTAGAAATCTGTTTTCATTTTTGACATTAAGGATCTTTTTTGGTAACTTCCTGTCAAAAAAAGCCAAATTAAATTGACTATGACTCAGCGTTTAAAAGCAATAAAAGGACAAACACTTTTTAGAGGGACTGTATTTTTAAAACTCTTTTTTATAATTATTCTCTTCCTCTGGATGTTCAAACAACGAGGCCTGACGAAGAGGAATTGATTTTCATTGATTTTTCATTGTGTCTTTTTGCATCTCATTTGTTGGTTCGAGTCTCATTTTCCTTTGTGCTTTGTTTTGTGCCTGGTTTTGCATCATTTTTGTTTCATTTTGCATCTCGTTTTTGTTGTTTTGTCTCATCGTGTGTCCTGTTTGCATTATTTGTGTTTCACTTGGGTCTGTTGTCATTTTTCATGTTATTTTGTTGTTTTGTGTCTCATTCATGTCGTTTTGCATCATTTTCATGCCTCTAGTCTCTACTTTGTGTCTCAGTCGTGTCCTTTTGCTGCACTTTTTTTGTTCATTCCAGTCTTTAAAGCCTTCTGCTGCTCTTTAAGATTTCAGTTTTGAACCCTTTTTTGCAAAAAACAAACCATGCTTTTAGAATTCAGTCCTGTTTTTACAGTATTTTTGTTACACAGACATCAACGGACGCATCTCATTTCATGGAGTTATTTTTCTGACCTTCTGAATCCACATTTTCCGAACATTTCTCTCCTGGGCAGTGTGGTGATATCTGAGCCGGGCGGCTGATGGATGAGACCGTAAACGTTTTAAACACTCAAACGGGTCGAGAGAAAGAAGACGAATCGTCCTGAGATGATGGAGGAGGAAACGTGGCTCCTAACGGATTCAGAACTGTACATCGGCTCTGACAGTCTCTGATCTCTTGACCCGTTTGCTCTCGGTGGTCTTTCCTTTCTGTATTTTTTCCACTTCTTCCTCCTCAGACAGACGGCCATTATCTCCCCTGTGGTTTGATAAAATGACGAGTTAAATAACAGCCTTCTCTCATCTCTCCACAGTTCTTCATCCTCCTCCTGCTCATCTTCTTCCTGGAGATCCTGTCAATCATGCTGTTCTTCATCTACCAGGACGAGGTAAGACGTCTTGATTACCACCTGTAAGATCACAGTAATTGGCTGCTGGACGTCCAATTCATGTCCTTTGTGCATAGTGGAGAACGCTGATGTTTCCGATTTAAGGTGGCAGTGAAACGATGTGTCTCAGTATCGAGGTTTGCTTCACAGCTGTGTTGAGTTTTATAGAGATTTTTGAAAAAAAAATCTTGACAAAAATGCTTTGGAAATTGTGGAAAACGGGTCAAAACTAGTTAAAAATGAAGTACAATGTATTAAAAAAAAATGACTGACAATTTGTCCACAATGATGCCAAACTTACTTAAATGACTTAGGATATGTCTGAAGTGGCAAAGACTTGTCTAAAATGAGTTAAAAGATTCTCCAAATTGAGTTGGAAACTCTATAATGTCTGAACCAAGAACAAAACTCACCCAATGTTCTGCTGCCGGGTGCAAGAATGAACACAAGAGTCTTCATGCTCTTGAAAATTGTGGAGAATAACTCAAAACATGTTAAAAATGTAGCAAAATGTCTAAAAAAAAAACCAACAACAGAAAATTTGTCCACAATGATGCAAAACTTGCCTTAAATGACTTAGAATTTATCCAAAGTGGCAAAAACTAAGCAGCAAGAGTGAACACAAGAGACTTCATGCACTCAAACATCACCAAAATAACTTAAAAAGTGTCTAGAAGGACTCAAAATTGGTCCAAACTTAATTCATATGTTCAAAATGGTTCAAAACTAGTTAAAAATGAATTCAGATGTGTTTAAATGACTTGAAAAATTTGTCCAAAATTATTCAGAATTTGTCTGAAATTACTAAAAATTTGTCCAAAGTGGCAATACCTTGTTCAAAATGAGTTAAAAAATTTCTTGACATTGACTTGAAAACTCATCAAATGTTCTGCTGTTGGCTGCAAGAGTGAACACAACAGTCTTAGTGCACTCAAACTTGACTACAATTACTTTAAAATCATGGAGAATAACTCAAAGCATTTTAATAATTAAGACTGAAAATTTGTCCACAATGACTGAAAATGTGCTTTAAATGACTTAGGATTTGTCCAAAGTGGCAAAAACTTATCTGCAAGAGTGAACAGAAGAGTCTTCATGCACTCTAACTTGACCAAAACGACATGAACATTTTCCAGAAGGACTTTAAATTCATCCAAAATGGTTCAAAACTGGTCCACAATGACTCAAAATGAATCCAAATTGTCCAAAATGAGTTGAAAATTGTGAATAGTTACTCAAAGCTAATCCAAAAATAATTAAAATGTCTATAAAATGATCTAAAAATTTGCTCAAAATTACTATTAGCTTTGCTGGTAGTAGTAGCAACGGTAATGTGGCTAACGTTAGCTTTTATGGCAGTAGTAGTAGTTTTTGTTGTTGCTGTAGCATGAGTAGTAGTAGTATCAGCATTAGTAGCATTAGCATTAGTAGTAGCAGTGCTAATGTGGCTAACGTTAGCTTAGATGGAAATTTTAATTTAACCCACTAAACCAGGACTGGGTGTGCTACTGTATTTTCCTGTTAGCATCCGTTAGCTTCTCTCTCTCTTGGGTTTGTGCTTCCATGTCTTCACACACTCACAATTTAATTTTGTTAATAAATCTCAATTCATCGTCCATTTTGGATGATTTACTTGTAAATAAGGCGAGAGAAATGAAAGCAGACAGATGAGCCGTCCCTCTCCTAATATGAATTTTTAATCCCTTCACATTTTCCACAAAGGATTTACCATCACACTGAAGGAAAATGCTAAACTCCATCCATGTTAATCTCAATTAAGGGTTCAAGGGCTGGATTTTGGATTAGTTGTTGAAATTTTCACAATAGATGCATCATATTGTCGACGTACGGCGTCGCTGGTATCAAACCCATGTGAATTTACTCTTGTATTTTGGACATAAACCTCCGTGGAGCACTGAGCAAACAAACATCCCGACAATGGGTATTAGTTGGACTTCATGAGATTAGTGAGATTACTGGAGCGCTGGGGAAATTACAGCCCCAAAAATAAGTCCGCTTGATGCCACGAGTGAATCCAATCATTTGAAATGCAGTCCGAGTGTTATCCTGTGAAACCACAATGAGACGAAGCTCTGACACATCAATTAAAAGAACAATCAGAGTCGGAACAAAAGAGCCTGAACTCCTAGCAAAAGTCCAAACAGTCGCTTCAGTTAAATTAGCTGTGAAATTAATCTGCGCTCAACAAACCAAAAAGTGACGGCGGCACTGAACTAATGCTGAACTTTGAGGCTCCATGTCATGGAAATCCTTTTTTATTGTCTTTTTCTTTAATGTTTTATAAACTTAAGTGTAAAATAAAAGCTGCTTCACAAACGTGTCAAAATCTTATCCAGTTTTTATGTAAAAACTGGAAAACCAAGAGCGATCCAGCTCTATAGTGCCGCCCCTTCATTGCTTCCAGTTCAAAATGAGCTGCAAGAGTGAACAGAAGAGTCTTCATGCACTCAAACGTAGCCAGAATGACTCGAAATTTTTCCAGAAAGACTCAAAACTAGTCCAACATTAAATAAGATATGTTCAAAATGGTTCAAAACTTGTCCAGTCACTCAAAATGTGTCCAAATTGGTCCAAAATGACTTCAAAACTGGCTGCAGAGTGAACACAAAAGTCTACACACAAACTGGACCAAAATGACTAGAAAATTGTCCAGAAGGACACAAAACTGGTCCAAAATTAAATAAAGTCATTAAAAATGGTCCAAAATTTGTCTAGAATAATTGAAATTTGTCTAAAATGACAAAAACTTGTCCAAATGAGTTGAAAACTAGCTGTAAGACTGAACACAAGAGTCTTTGTGCACCAAAACTCAAACTAAATGACTTTTGTATAAAATCAGTTAAAATATGTTCAAATTACTTGAAAATTTGTCCACAATAGCTCAAAATTTGTCCAAAATGACTCAAAACTTGCTTAAAATGACCTGGAATTCATCCAAAATGAGTAAAAAAAATATGCTTAACAGTGACTCTAACTGTAAAATATCTGAACCACAAAACCAACAAAACTCAAACATTCTGCTGTTGACTGTAAAATTAAGGAAAAACCTTCACATTTGAGAAGCCTAATGGTTTTAATTTCAGCATATTTTATAATTTAAATGATTTCAGTGCCAGTAGTAAAAATAATAAACAGTAAATAAGAAGAAATAATATTCTCCTACGTGAAGCTGCTTAAATCTCCTGGAATGAAATAATAATAATAAAATCAACAATAAGCTGCAGGCGCTATAATCGGATGTACATTGTATAAACATAACGCCCCCTAGAGGCTCGGAGGTCGTCATAAATCACTACATGTTTCTGTTATTCCATTATTCATGTGTTGGGGCAGACTGTAGTTCTCTGAATATTCCAGTAAATAACAGCCGACTGATTTTCCTGCTCTTTGTTTTGGATTATTTTAGACCTTCAACCTTCCTGTTTTTACTTCCTGCTGTTATCTCACTGCTTCTGGAAATCTGGGCTGAATATTTCATCGTCTAATGTGTCGTATTTTTGTTTTTGTGGTTCTTTGGGGTTTTTTTCTTCCTCTAATGACTGTTGTCTTGGGCCACGCCTCACCTTTTCTCCCTGATCTCCAGCCCGTTATTCAGAATTATTCAGTTTCGTCTCCCCGGGAGGCGATTAGCAACGCTAGGAGTTAGCGCTGTTCAGAGCGGTGCATTGTGGGAAATCAGTCCTGATAAAGAACGGGTGTCCATTAAAGCAGCGTCTCTAAACAGCAGGAGGGATCCTCAGAGTTTTATTCTGCTGGAAAGACTCTCCAGTAACACTTTATTTTATGCTGTTTTTACTTTTTTACTTTAAAAAAAAAAAACGGCTGAAAACTCACAGCGGCGTTCAGTTTTAATGAGGAAGTGAATCTAAACGGTTCAGTAAAGTAAAAGAAGTTCTTTAAAGTTCTAAAAACTGGTTTCTATTTATCAGAGTTACAGCAGATCACTGAGAATCAAACACTGATAAAGTATTTTACATTTAAACCATGTAAAACTAAAAATCCAGTGAAAACTGAAAACCTGACAGCGAAAAAACATATGTTGAAGAAATAGTGGAATACTATTATTAAAAACTATACAATCCCTGAAAATAACAGTAAATATTTGTAAAATAATGATATTTTTAGCTGAATTAAAATTGTGTGATTTTAAACACTAAAATAACCAATTATTGTCTGTAAAAATGCATGTATAATTTGGACATTTACAGATTAGGTGTTTTTTGTTTGTTTTAAAGTGGAGATGTAAATTATTATTTGTAAGTCATATATGTAATTGAACAAATCTGTAAAATCTGAATTTAACTGTTTCTTCAGTTTTTATTAAACATATTTTTTCTTGAAATCACAGCAAATATCTGCAAAGTAATGTTGTTTGTTTAATAAAGTAAAAAAACGAAAAACTGGAATTTTATAGTGTAATACTATAATTGTTAAAAACTACACCATCTGTGAAGAGAACTGCAAATATTTGTAAAATAAATATATTTTTAGCCAATTCAAATATAGTAAAATAACCAATTATCTGTAAATGTGGACATTGTGTACAGTTTTTTTACAGTGAACATGCAAATTAATATTTTAAGCCATTTTAGTAGATATTGTATGTAATTTGTTAAATCTGTAAAATACAAAAATGAATCTTTAACTTTTTAAAAATTCTTAAGAGATAAACTTCATCTTAAGATCACAGCATATTTCTGTAAAATAGTATTGTTTCTTTAATAACATAAAAAAAATTCTGTTCCAAAAATAATGTTTTTCTTTTCAGTTTTTTTAATTGTTATATTTATTTATTTATACAATATTACAGATCTATTATCAGGTTATCATATCTAGTAAAATCATAGGGAAAACATTAATTTACAGGTTAATCATAAAAAGAAAAAATATTCAAACTGTAAATAATTTCCACATTAAATATCTGTAGTTTTATAAACAATAATTCATTGCTTTATATTTGACAGTAAAATCAGACTCTTTACTCTGTTTAAATCTGCAAAAAATAAAGTATACAGATATTTGTCAATATTTTAAAATTAAAAAAATTATATTAACGACTCAAAAATAGTAAATATTTTTCAATTTGTGAATTTACTGATAATGACACGTAAACTCACAGGAAAAAAACAGTAAATAACATCCACATTAAAAATCTGTATTTATGTAAACAGTAATTTATTATTTTACGATATGTGACTAAAATGACTCAGTTTTACTACTGTCGAATTAACAAAAAACATCTAATTTTATGGATATCTGCTGTTATTTTTAGCCGTTTTTACACTCTGAGGTTACAGTATTCCATTGTTTTTCCATTTCTTTTGGTTATTATTTATTTTTACAGGTGAATCCGTCTCGTTTCTTCCATGAAAGCTGCAGCAGAGATATAAACCCCGTTTGCTATAAAACCTGTTTGCTATAAAACCTGTTTGCTTCGAGGAATTTTCCTGCTGAGAATCTGATCAAACATCACAGAGAGCCGTTTGTTTCCTGGATGCTTTGATGAAATAACAGAACAGAAGGACTTCATCTTTCCTTCTGAATTATCGTGTTTCCGCCGTCGTATCGATTCGTTTGACTGAAGTTCAGATCCTCAAAGAAAAGTCTGGAACTAAAACTGTCCTCTGAAGAATCTCTGCTTCCACAGCTGCTAAACCAGATTTGTTGTCTTCATCTGGAGGACAGAAAAAGTCCCAGTAAAGGATCAAATCTGGATTTAAAGCTGAACGTTTCTGTTTTCTATGACAGAGATCATTAAAAAACCTCAACCAAAGACTTTAAACCAGTTAAATCTGAACAACGAAGGCAGCAGTTCAGGAAAACTTCTGTAGGTTTTAGTAAAAACATGCTAAAAAAAATAGTTTAAGACCCAAATAAAAATAATGTATAAGTAAATAAATGCTTTTTTTCTATTGATTTTATAAGTTGGTAATTTTAGTGTTTTTAACTCTAATAATTGATAGTTTTGATGTTATTAACTGTGATAATTGAGTGTTTGGGTGTTTTTCTTGATTCAGTGAATCAGGATCTGAGTTTATTGAGGAAACTGGAGGTTTTGAGGTTTCAGGTAACTTCAGAAACGGATCAATATGAATAAAACACGGACCAACCAATCAATTCTGTTTCTCTGAGGGTCTCTGAGGTTTTATAAAACTCTTTTCTTCCTCTGACGGCGCCGATATGAGACTCTGCTGACAGTTTTTAAATCCTATGGCCTTTTTATAGCATTAAATCCTAAAAACTGAGGCTGATTAAAGCCTGAACTGGTCGACCTCTAGAAGATCTGCAGCTTTTATTTGTTTCTGCTGAAAGAACGAAGCTAAAACTGAACGTTTAATGCAACAAACAGCTGTAATTATTCTTAATAAGTCAGATCAACCTCACAGTTGGTGTTCAGCAGCTTTTCTTTCTGTGCAGCTTTTAGAATTTATTCTAGTTTTAACTCTTCTTACTGGTTCAGGATGATAGTTTAGAGGAAACCCGCAGCTCTGGATCTTCATGTTTGGTTTTCTGCTGCTTTTATGGGAATAAATTCTATACAATCTATATAAGTGACAAACAAACAGCTCTGCAGTGCATCAACAACAAATATTATTTGTATTATTTGAGTTTTGGTCTTTTGTTTCTCTGGGTTTTTTTTTGGGGGGGGGTTAACATGTTTTTTTTTTTTTTTAAATCATTAATAAATTATTAAATAATTTTTACTACATAATATTTGCAAACTGGGAAAATGTGTAAAATAAGTTTAAAAAAAATAAACAAAATTTGTACTTTTTAAAAATATCTGTTAAATATCTGTTTTTTTCCTTGCTGATTATAATACAGAAAAAACTGGTAATTTCAACGTCAAACACAAATAAATTTGCATTTGTAAAAAAATATTAAATTAAATTATAAATGGTGAATAAATCATAATAAATTTTGTAATTGTTTTGTAAATTACAGATATCTACAAAAATCAGAGAAAAAATACCGAAGCTGCCTGTGCTGCTAGCTCGCTAACAGCTACAGCTAGCATGTCTACAGTTAATTTTAGTCTTTTATACCCTGAAATATATATAAATAAGAATCATGATGTGATTTTTGCTTCAGTCTTTACCAAATAAACATGAAATAACCTGGATAGTCTGAAAAAGTAAAATATTTCTATCTGTAAGCTAATAGAAATGATAATACTCAAGCTACTTGTGTTGCTAGCTCGCTAACAGCTACAGCTAACGTGTTCAGTTAGGTTTGGTCTCAAATTAAGTGCAGTTAGTAGCATTTAAATGGGGTTTTGTTGCTTCTAGAAGTTCAGTTTTACTTCATCATGTCTTCGTCTTCCAAGTTTTATGTTCTAAATTAGCTTTTTATCTTCTTCACTGTGAGACGCTGCTGTTATTTTGATGGATTTTCGATCGACTCACAGCAAACCTTGGCCTCTGGTGTTTTATATTTTCTGTGGAAACACTTTAAGTTGTGAAGTCCTGCTTTAAAAACCAGGAGACTTTATTTAATAGATATACTAAAAGCAAACTGAGCAGAGAAGCATTGAATTAACGACACTTTAGAGGTCCGAGAGGCACATTAGACTTTAAAATGAGTCGAGAGCGTTGTTGATGAGGTCAAACGTTGTCTACAGCTCCTCCACTGATATAATTACCTCTAATAATGACGTTATTGATAACAACATGATGCGTATTACAGCTTTTTGTCTCTAAACATGGCTGGTGTGTGTTTGATGGTTTAATCTTCCCGGCAGGATGAAGCTGTGAGCCGCTCTAAAGCTCCAATACATCAGTTTAGCGCCTTTCGCTGATTCACACATGTTTTTATTCAGTTTGACGCCGTGGTTAACCTCAGCGGACCCGTTCATCGTCCCACAAAGTGAAACTAAGGCTGGGAGATGTGTGAGCTGCTGGAAACAGCTTTTTATCGGGTAATAAAGTGGACCAGCGAGCGTGACGGACCTGGACTAGACTTCATAGATTCTACTGTGGTCAACTCTCAGCATCGGCAGGAGGAAATAGACACTGCAGTCTGGAAAATAAAGTCACAGCAATCCTGAAAATATGTTCTATTAGCAGTGACATATTCAGTATTAAAAGGAATTCCTCTAAATAATAACAAATACCTGTAGAGGTTTCTTTAGAAGAAGCTCTAGGTTGGAACTAAATTGTGAAAAAATCCATGTTTTAATTGTTTCTCACTGCAATTTTTACAGAAGGACAAAAATCTATAAAATACTTATATATTTTGCTGATTAAAATATAGAAAAAATGCTGGTAGTTTCAACGTCAAACAAAAGAATAAATTTGCATTTGTAAAAGTTTTGATGCAGAAGAAGCCAGAAACAGAACTCTCAACCACCAAAAACATAAAAGAAGAAGAAACAAAGGAAAAAAATTTCCATCCACAGGAGAAAAATGGGTTTCTCAATGAAATAGAGTTGTAATTATTCTTTTATATTAAATTCTGTCCAACAACAAACACAAAAGAAGTCAAAAAAGTCGATCGCTTGTTTAAATTCAATGTTCTTGCTGTCTGAAGTTGATTCCATTATGTGCATCTTTTTATTAAAAGTCAAAGACCAAACTTAGCCATTCGTATCGATAATTTCTAATGTGATTTTTCAACAGTCACATAAAACGTGTTATGGAAACTAAGAAAATGGGGCAAAAACACAGTAAAATACTTCATTTTAACAGATATTTTTCTTACATATCTCTACAACACTGCAAAAAAACACCAAAGAAGAAAAAAAAATGGAAAAAATGTCTCCATCTACATGAGAAAAATGATGTTTTCAATAAAACAGAGTTGTAATTGTTCTTTCATGTTCAATTCTGTCCAACAGCAAACACAAAAAGAAGTTGAAAGAGTCGATCGCTTGTGTAAATTCAACGTTCTCGCTGTCAGAAGTTGATTGCATTATGTGCATATTGTGCCAAAAAGTTAAAGACCACCTTGATTTTTGCAAGTTTTCATCAAATTTTGTCATTTCTATCAATCTTTTTTAATGTAATTTGTCATAATTCAGATAAAACACATTATAGAAACTAAGAAAATAAGGCAAAAACAATAAAATACTTTGTTCAACAAATATCTTTCTTGCATATCTCTACATCGTTTAAAAATGATTCTATTTCTGACATTATTTTAGGCACATTTCTTTGTATGACCGTTGTTTACCTTTAATTTGTCAGAATAAAACGCACTTACATGAAATCATCAGTTAGATTTTGGACTATAGGCAGCTTTAGACAAAACTAAGCTACACTGAGTGAACTTAAAATCACAAAAGCTTCACTTTCATGTACCGTAGATGCTGAATTGCCGTGGAATAAATAAATAAACTTGCTTCATTTTTCCAAAACAACAGATGAAAGAACTGTCGAATAAGAGACTCAAGTATAGACGTTGGTGGAACAACAACTTTAGCTTGACTACACCTCAACACAACATTAAAAAACAGCATTAAAACATCAGAACACATATTCAAAAGCAGCCATAACAAAGAATATCTGTTGAATGTGACATCCAGGTAATAACGGTTCATGTAGCAGCCAGTACTGGAGATCTGAACGGACACAACAACCAGCTGAATAGCACAAAGGTTTCAGTTCATACGACGTACAAACAGTGAAAGCTCACCTTGTAGAAGAGGAGAAACAATCTGTGGATCAATAACGGTGGACGGAAAAACCTCTGAGCAGCTGCAGAACAAACAGAACACAGAAAAATAGCTTCAGCTCAAGGGTTCTTCAGCAGAGACGGTTCAGGTTCACCAGTACAGAGAAAATCACTGCAGCTGAGCAACAACATCCATGCTGCTACAGCTAAGCTAAAGTTAGCATGTTAGCTCAACAACAAGCTCATAAAACTCTATTTTATGGCATTTCCTGGTGTGGCAGGAAACTACATTTTATTCACGTTGAACAGGAAGCTTATTTTAGCTATGAAATGTCAAAATACCACTACTATACACATGCTAGCAGTAGCTGTTAGCGAGCTAGTAGCACAGACAGCTTGAATATTATCACTTCCGTTAGCTTTCAGATGGAAATATTTTACTATTTTATACTCTCCAGATATAAGAAAACATGTTTATTTGGTACAGACTGAAGCAAATAATCACAAGGATTCTTATTTATACATATTTTAGGGTATAAAAGACCAAAGCTAACTGTACATGTTAGCTGTAGCTATTAGCGAGCTAGCAGCATAAACAGCTTGATTACTATCATTTCCATTAATTTTCAGATGGAAAAATGTACTTTTTCATATTCTCTTGGTGTTATTCCATGTTTATTTGGTACAGGCTGAAGCAAAACCCACATCATGAGTTTTTTTAAATATATATTTTAGGATAAAAAAGACCACACCTAACTGTACACATGCTAGCTGTAGCTATTAGCTCGCTAGCAGCTTGACTATTATCATTTCTATTAGCTTTCAAATGGAAATATATTACTTTTTCATGTTCTCCAGATATAAGGAAAGATGTTTATTTGGTATAGACTGAAGCAAAAACTACATTTTGTTGTTTTATATATATATATATATATATATATATATAGATAGATAGATAGATAGATAGATAGATAGATAGATAGATAGATAGATAGATAGATAGATAGATAGATAGATAGATAGATAGATAGATAGATAGATAGATAGAGAGCGAGCTAGCAGCAGAAACTGCATGATTATTATCATTTCTATTAGCTTTCAGGTGGAGATATTTTACTTTTTCATATTCTCCAGGTGTTATTTCATTTTTATTTGGTACAGACTGAAGCAAAACACATCATGACTATTTTATATAGATATACACGTCATGATTCTTATTTAAATATATTTTAGGATATAAAAGACCAAAGCTAACTGTACACATTAGCTGTAGCTGTTAGCAAGCTAGCAGCATAAACAACTTTATTATTATTTTCATTAGCTTTCAGAAAAAAAAAAAAACTTTTTCATATTCTCTTGGTGTTATTCCATGTTTATTTGGTACAGACTGAAGCAAAAACCCACACCATGAGTCTTTTTAAAACATATTTTAGGGTCTAAATGACCAAAGCTAACTGTACACATGCTAGCTGTAAGCGAGCTAGCATGTTTACAGTTAGCTTTGGTCATTTAGTCAGTTTGTGTAATGGAACAATAATTTCATGGAAAAATTCACTCAGTTTTGATTATAAACACACCTGAAAAATCCTCCAAGGCGGCGTCTCCAGCAGAAAACCAGCTGCAGCCTCCTCTGTTTCAACATAAGTGTTCTGAAGCTGGAAAGTTAAACAAGTCCAGCTGGTTTTAGACTGAAACAGCAGCAGCCTGACATGAGCTGCTCAGATCACTGGCAGGTAGAAACTCTGCACACGTGCACAGGTGTTGTCAGTCTGCTTAATTAGAGCTCTGCACACCTGCACAGGTGTCCTCAGTCTGCTTAATTAGAGCTCTGCACACCTGCACAGGTGTCCTCAGTCTGCTTAATTAGAGCTCTGCACACCTGCACAGGTGTCGTCAGTCTGCTTAATTAGAGTTCTGCTCAGGCTGAGTGGCAGAAGCTTGAACTCACTGCAGCAAGTTTTTAATGTGAGCAGAAATAAACACGTCTGGGCTGTTAAAATCCAGATGGTTGATAATTAATTAACCAGAATAAAGATGTAACATTAACATTTAATGAGGTTATTTCACCAGATAGAGACTCAGATGAGGACAGAGTGTCCATGTGTGTTCCTTAAATTAGCAGGAATAATGTTGAATATTAAAACTGATCTACAGGAGAATAATTATTCAATAAAAACACGTCCAGGAGCCTCACTGCATCTCTGCATGTGTTCTATGTGTGTTTTGTTTCACCTTAAATTAGGTGAAAGGTCAGAAATCCCCAGAATTAAAATGTTTGTTGTTGTGTATTTTTAATAACAATAAAATAAAAGTTATACCAACTTAAATGGACTGTAGTCTCAACAACAGATGCAGTAAGATTAATGGGAAAGAGAAGGAAATTTAACACCTGAAGATACACAAGAAGACAAACAAAAAAAGAACATTTTTTTAAAAATAGTTTAGTGTTGCAGATTGTCACAGTTTTATTCTATTTCAGATGCTAACTAGTAAAATCACAGAAAAAAGTACTAATATCCATGTCAACGCTTAAGAAATAGGCTAAAACTATAAATAAAGTCTGTATTTTGACAGAGTATTCCATTCTTATGTAATATGTGGCTATAAAATCACAATATTTTATTGTCGTTAAATCACTTAAAATGTTATTAATTTACTGAAATGATCTATTATTTAAAAGAAAAATTCTGTATAAGAAGAATAGAAAATATTTTTAAAAACTGTTATTTTACAAATATGTATTTTTAAAAAAATAAATTTATATGTCAATCTTTAAAAGGAATGGGCCAAAAACTGTAAATAATATCAAGATTAAAAGTAGGTGTTTTTATAAATAGTATTTATTCTTTTACCATTTTTACCATAAAATTACTCAGTGATTACTGTCTCTAATTTTACAAAATTATATTTAAAAAATGTATTAATTTATATGTCAATCCCTTAAAAAATGGGCCAAAAATTGCAAATGAAATCAAAAACAGGTATTTTTTAAAATAGTATTTTCTTCTTTCACATTTTATTTAACATTATCACTGTATTTAAAACAACCATTTTTTGTTTCGCAATTAATTTTTTATTTTTTTTTTTAATTTTTTAAATTTAATCCACCTATTTCAAACCTGCTCACCAGAATTTACATTTCACATTGTTGTAGTTTTAATTTTATCTAAACGAAGTGTCTATACACTGACGTTATTGATTCAGGAACATAATAAGTACCATGATATACGTGATTATTTATTATTAATTATACCAGTCTTCTAGTCTTTAAACCCTCCTAAGGAGCAGATATGAGATCAGAACTGAAGAGAAAGTCAGAACAGAGTGAATTTATTGGCTGTTTTTCCCCTCTGAGGTGAAAATAAAACATCTAGAGACGATCCAGCAGCAGGTCGATGATTTAAAAGCTGTCAGATTTCTTTACGTTCCAGACATCAGATTCTCTCCGTTAGTTTAAAACAAACATCAGCTTCAGTCTGTGGAGCAGCTGAAGAGAAAATCTAACGTCTTTGATTCAAGCTTCACTTCATTCTGACAGAGATGAGCTGAAATTAAAGAGAAACTCTAAATGCTGTTAATCTGCTGCAGATGTTTTTATAAAGCAGGAATCATCATTCACCTTTACTGACTTCCACCTCGACTCGTTTCGTCTTCGGTGCTAAAATAGATCCTGAATCCACCGAGAACAGGAAAAAAAAGCAGGAATAAGAAGAGAAAAGACGTCATTCTGATCTATTGGAGGAAGTAAAGAAACCAGAACTAAAAACGCAAAACTTCTCACATAAAATCAGGAACAAATCTTCAAAACGTCACTTTAAAATGTGCAAAAAACCTGTTTTCACAAACAAACACAGAAAGAAATGAATCCTTAAAGTCTGATCTGCACTTGGATATATTTCCAAATAAATAAAAAATAAGAAAAAATCACCAATACACAATGTCATTATTTTTACTACTAATGTACTATATTGTTATTTGAATATAAAAAAATAATTCCTATGTAGTTCGACCCTAAATATTACAAAAATGAGACATAAACAAAAAAAGAGACAAAAAAATTACCCAAAAAAGTTACAAAGCTACAAAAAATGGACACAAACGAGACAAAAAAAATAGTAAAATAATATAATTTTACAGAAAGAAAATTTTTAAATACATATAATTATCTGGTAGCATACAGATGTTTTGTGTGGATATAATTTACAATTTTAATATTTATATTTTTAAATTTAACTTGTAATTTAAATAGATGCAGTTTAAACCTCTAAAGTCATTTTAAATGTAAATATACTGTTTATTACTTTTTAAAAACTATTTAAAAGATTAAAACTCATCAGTTAATTACAGTAAAATAATGTAATTTTACAGTCAGGAAATGTAAACACATATAATTATCCTTTAATATACGGATGTTTTGTGTGGATATAATTACAAATAAAAATAAAATTTTAACCTTTTTTTAAAGATTTAATTTAGTTATTATTGTAAGTGAAATCTGTAAAATAAAGTAATGAGTAATTTTTAAATGTAAATATGCAGTTTGTTACTTAAAAAGATTAGAAATGATCAGTTAGGGGCATTTAATTATAGTGAAATAATATAATTTTACAGCCAGGAAATTTTAAAATACATATAATTATGGATATATAATTTACAATTTTAATATTTTTTATTATTTAACTTCATTTGTATTGTAATTTAAATTTGTAAATATGTTTATTGCTTGCTAAAATATTACTAAAAATGGGGGCATTTAATAATGATAAAATAATGTGATTTGACAGTCATGAAATTTTAAAATACACATAATTATCTGTCAACATTTGTAGATATAATTTACAGTATTAATCTTTTTTTATTTTAGAAATGAAAGTAATTTAATAAAGTTTTTATTCTGATAATAATCTATAAAATAATCTTGACACCATTTAACTACGGTAAAATAATGTCATTTTTCTGTGAAGAAATGTAAAAATACAAAAAATTATCTAACATATTGATGTCTTGTGTGGATATAATTTGTAGTTTTAATCCGTTTATTTATTTATTTTTGAAGATTAAAAATGATCAGTTAGGGACATTTATTTCTAGTAAAATGATATAATTTTATAGAAACAAATTTTTTAAATATATATAATTATCTAATAGCATACAGATGTTTTGTGTTGATATAATTTACAATTTTAATATATTTTTTATTATTTAGCTTCATTTTTATTGTAATTTAAACCTGTAAAATAACTCGACAGTTCTAAAACACAGCTTTGATGGTTCCAGTTTTCTAAATCCTCCTGAGTGATTTTCTCTCTGGTTTTCTGACGATGAACTGATTCGTCTTGTTTCATTTATTTGATGCGTTTGACGCTAAAATTCAGCGTCTCTGCAGAGAAAACAGTAAATTCTGTTGACAAGCGTCGTTCCTCCTGAGATCCGGTTCGGTTTCTGCCGTCAATCTCACTTTTCTCTGCATCTCTGTTAAAAAATAAACCAGAAATGATTCAATAAGAGACAGAAAATAGAAGCAGAGCTGCTGAAGAAGCTGCAGGAGAAACAGGAAAATCAGAAATCTAGTTTCCAGACGAATCATTCCTCTTTCTGCTGTCAGGATGAATCTGAAGCAGCAGAAATATAATTATTATTAATAATAAACAGACAAAACGAGACGATCATCAGCAGAAATATAATTATTATTAATAATGTTTTCTGGGATTTGAACCAACAGCAGAAAGTAAAAAAAAGATGGAAATGAAACAGAATTTAAATTATAATCAGGCTGAGATCCTGAATATTGGAGGAAACGCAGCAGAAATAAAAATATATGAAAATAAAGATGAAACAGAGAAAAACCACAGGAAGCTTCTTAATAAGACTCCAGAGATTAAAGATCCTGAGGAACATCCTGACCCACATTAATGAGGATTCTGACCATTAAAGGAGAATAAATGGTGAGAAATTCAACCCAAAATAGTGATTTACACGTTAACTATGAAAAACAGACAAAACTCTAATGTCTACATCAAAAATCTATATAGATTTGGCCTGTTTTTGGTGTTTTATTTTATTTTTTTATATATATATATATATATATATATATATTTTTTTTTTTTTTTTTTTTTAAATTGTGCTATTTTGTTATTTATAATTCTAAAACGTTTTACTGTTTTTGCAGTTTCATAACATTTTTGAAAGTATTTCTTTGACCCCTGGCTGCCAGATTTTGACTTATTTTTCTTTCACATTTTTCTCTACAGCATCATTATTTTCCATTAAGATGCTTCTAATGCAGCTTTACTGACTTATGTTTGATTGACTGAAGAGAAATCAAGATTTTAAACAAGTTTAACCTCAAAAAATGCTTTATAAATGTTTTATCTGCGGTTTCTGACCATGAAAAGTGAAAAAAGGCTGAAAAATTCACACAAACTGGTTGTTTTTGTTTGGAATCTGCTACTTTATGATAAATAATGCTGGATTTATATATTCAATCCAAAGAGCAAGCCTTAACTTCTTTATAACGGATTGATTTTAACAGTTTTTGAAGAGAACTTTAACTAATTCCATTTTTTAAACTAATTTTACTCCATAAAGATGCTTTATAAATGTTATATCTGCAGTTTCTGACCATGAAAAGTGAAAAATAGCTGAAAAATTCAAGATAAACTGGTTGTGTTTATATGAAATCTGCGACTTTCTCATAAATAATGTTATATTTTTTAACTTTAAAACAACACGGTTTTAATGACTGATTTTTGGTGGAATTTAGCAGTTTTTACAGAGAAATTAAGATTTTTGAGCTAATTTTACTGTGAAATCATGCAGAGAAGACGTAGTTTTTAGCCCTGAGTCACGTCTGCAGGTTTTAAATTCACCAGCCAGAGGGAAAAATAAAATAAAAACTGTCAAGGCTTCACTGGTTCTTTGGGGCGAAGCATCGAAAAACTCACATCTGAAAACAAGACTTCAGCTGCAAAAATCCGTTTCAATTCATCGTTTGTTGGAAAAACATGAAAATATGAGAAAATCTGGCTGCTGCCGTAATTAAAAATGTTCTTTTCTCCTGGAGGTAAATTAGTTTTGGCAAATTTGAGCAGCTTATTCTCTCCAAATCAATTCCAAAAGTCACACAAAACAATTCCCAACACAGACTTTTAATGAAAGGAAACCATCATGTGAGTAAAACACCGACGTTAGAAAGTTTTCAGCCAATAAACAGAATAAACAAGCGACGTTTCTTGGAATCTGGGCCTCATATTTTAACACGTGGGGATTTTTAATGGAATTTTAAAACAAAAATCCTGCATTTTACTGCCTTAGGGGGAAAATAACATGTATTTAACTCAGAGGAATGTAATTAATTTATTTCTGCCCTGATTTACACATTTCCACAATGAAAACTTCAGTTTTTTTTGGAGAATCTAATAGAAAAAATCAAATACAATATTAATAATTCAGTTTTCATTGGAGGGTATCTGTATTTTTAAGAATAGTAGCTTGTGTTTTTATGTAAAAATGCAGTATTTTTATTGGACTTTTACAGAAAATTACTGCTATTTGAAAGAAATATTCTATATGTTAGGAATTTTAAAAATTGATAAATTCAACCCAAACTGGTGATTTTCATGTTAACCATAAAAAATAGTCAAAACTGTGACGTCTACATCAAAAATCTACATTATTATAGACAGTAAACAGTTTTTTTAATGATCCGTTACATAAAATTGCAGTATTTTTATTGGACTTTAATGATCAAAAATCTTTTTACAGAAAATTATTGTTATTTGAAAGAAATACGGGCTGCACAGTGGTGTAGTGGTTAGCACCGTCGCCTTGCAGCTAGAAGATCCCTGGTTCGTGTCCCGGCTTTCCCGGGATCTTTCTGCATGGAGTTTGCATGTTCTCCCTGTGCATGCGTGGGTTTTCTCCGGGTACTCCGGCTTCCTCCCACAGTCCAAAAATATGCTGAGGTTAATTGATCATTCTAAATTGCCCGTAGGTGTGAATGTGAGAGTGATTGTTTGTCTCTGTATGTAGCCCTGTGACAGACTGGTGACCTGTCTAGGGTGTCCCCTGCCTTCACCTGAGTCAGCTGGGATAGACTCCAGCCCCCCATGACCCTAGTGAGGATTAAGTGGTGTATAGATAATGGATGGATGGAAGAAATATTATATGTTAGGAATTTAAAAAAAATAGAAAATAATCATTTATTGCAACTAATCGGTCATTATATTTTTAAATCGGTTAAATTATTAACAACAATGAACCAAATCTAGTGAAGTTTACTGGATTTTGGTTGATTTTTATGTGAATGTTTTTAAAGAAAATATTAGAAGTTTTACTGATATATATGTAATCACTTTAGATATTTTTAGGATTTTTTGGAAGATTTTCACTCATTTCTTGAAAATATTTACAAGAATTTTCTTGCCAAATTTGGGTGATTTAAAAAAAAAATAAAACTTTTAAGGGAAGTTTTTAAGGAATTATTGGAATTCTCTTCCTGAAATTTGGGAAATTTTTTTGCTGAATTTTTTTTCAGACAAGGAAACACTATTTTTTTGGTACCCATAAATAAGGACCACAGGAGAGTTAACAACAATCAGTCGATTAAACCAACATTCATTACCATCCTTACTCTTAATATATATCATTTAATCTATATTTAACATTAATTTTTGATTGCTAGTAACTGGTTTAGTCGTCACAAAAACATATCAGTGGATTCCTAAATCCAGTCCTTGATGGAAGCAGCATGGAAGGCTCTGATAAAGGACACTGAATGCTGGTGTTCTTTATTGCTGCTGCTCTGAAAGCTCTTCCTTCCTGCTGCAGTATGTTCAGCATTTCAAACAGACCTCCAACCTCCACTGCAGCTTCCACCTCTGAGCTCCCCAAGGACGCCAGTTATTATGTCGGCATCACAACCGGCTGCCTGATAGTGAGCAGCGACATCAGAATAAACGCTGCGTTATTTACATACAGGAAGCCGTTTCACAGGTGATTAAAAAAAAAAAAAGCAACAGATCTATGGTGATATTAAAGAGTTCAGGACAGATGAAGGCTGAAGGATGACAGCTTCAGAAAAACTGTCAACAGCTGCAGGCGAGAGGCTTTAAGAGATAGAATGAGCTGCGAGTGGTTTTATGGAGCTTAAAGATCAGGAAAACACAAGAATCCCCAAATATCACAGCAACCACTCCTTCAATTATACGTAAATTTAAGCCTTAAATCAAGTTAAACAGGTGAGTTGTATAAAAATCCACATCTGTATGGCTGATATAAACATGAAAATTAACTATAGGCATCAAAAAAAGGTTGTTTCAGGCTGTAAACTTGTTTATTTCTGCTGTAAAGTTGGACATTTTAACATGAAGGTCTATGAGGATTGACTCACTTTTAGATTCAGCCTCTAGTGGACATTTGAGGAACTGCAGGTTTTGACACTACTTCAATCAAAGTCATTTTTGTGGGGGATTCATGCTGTATTGTTCAATATTATACTTTTAAAAACACTAACACGAAATCACACGCTTATTTACTGTATATTTTAACAGATAAATTCAGGTTATTTGACATAAACGGGGCTAACTGTGACCTCAACAGAGCAGCCAGAATGGAAAAGAAGCTAAATAATGTTCTGTATCGTCTCAGCCACACCACTAGTTAGCTAATAGCGCAAAGTAAAGTCAATTAAACAGCAACATCGCCCTTAACTCCGGCTCTGGATTCATATTATTTCAGAAAAACAGCTAATTGCAGCTTATTTACAGTTGTTTATTTCCTGTGCCTTTGCAATAAATGAATAAATAAATATGTGTTTTTGCTGCTGGATGGAGAATCTACAGCAGCAGAGACACAGTTTCTGGAATTTGCTGGTTTTGATGCCGACAGCTGCAAGAGATTAAAGGAAATTAAGGTCGTTTTATGGAGTCCAGGACAACAAGAACTCCATTAAAGCAGTCAGATCTGGAGATAATGAGTCTTGACCTTGCGGTTTTGTCCAACATCTCGGAGTTGTTCGTCCCTGAAAGCCTCGGTTGTGTTCGCCCGCTGATCTCTGCCCACATCGATCGTCGACTCACATTTGCCAAGTTTGCCGAGTGTTAATCAGGAGCTGATTAGAGGCGGCGGATGGCAGAAAGAGCTGAGATTGTAATTGATTTGCTCCGGCTAATGACTGAGATTAGTCACTTAAAGGGGGGAAGCCGAGGTGCTTTAATAATTAACGCGTTGCTATCACAGAGACGGAACTAGAAGTGGGAGATAGTGGCTTTAAATTTGCCCTTGTTCGTTACCCTCTGGAAGGTAAAGGTGAGGGTTGGTTCTCCGACTAGAGACCAGTTTGTCCGGAGGCTGGAATAACATATGTGGGCTCTTCAGGAGGGAGGCAGCCCAATGTAAGTGCTTCTCTAAATGCAAAGATTTAAGGGCGAGCAGGGAAAGCGAGTCCAGACTGGAGAGTATATCCATCTACAGACTGAATAAATGCCCTTGAAAAACCTCGACTTCAACCCAAATTGAGTCCAGGGAGTGTAATCTGGTTGGCCTCTGCAGGGGGATAAAATGGAAGAATTTGCAGGAGACCAGCCGAAAGGTGAGCGAGGAAGAAGAAGCCCACTGGGAAATGGAGGTACATTCAAAGAAAATACAGAAAAAAAAGAGGTAGAGCAGGAAGAGACTGTCTTCTGACGGAATACACTCATTCTTCAAAGCAACCACAGATTGATTTATACAAAACTTTAAGACTTATTACAATTTAAACAAGTCAGTTATGTCAATTCACCTCCTGCACATTTATCATGAACAGTAAAATTAACTATGGAGACCAAAACTGTTTGTTGCTTCAGGCTTTAAACTTGATTATTTCTGTTATAAAGTTGGACGTTTTAACATGGAGGTCTATGAGGATTTACTCACTTTTAGATTAAGCATCTAGTGGACATTTGTGGAACTGCAGGAAGATTCACTTTGAATAGTTGAATATTTTGATTATAAAAGACGAAAACAAAATGACGTAGTTATTTACTGAACAACCACAACTTGATTTCTACATAACTTTAAGCCTTAATACAGTTTAAACAGGTGATTTATATAAAAATTAACTTCCTGCACATTCATAATGAACAGTAAAATTAACTATAGGCATCAAACAAATGGTAATATCAGGAAGAGATTTAAAGTGAAGCTTCTTCTTGCAGCTTGTTTTATTCGGTGATTCTGTCTCTCGTTCCGTCTACATTGAACTGCCCAGCTAAAGGAAATCCTTCGTTTTCAGGAGCTAATTGAGGCGACTGATTCCTCTGAATGTTTCCAGGACTCCTCTGGTTATTTTCTTTTTTATCTCCATTCTCTTCTCACATTCCTCTGTTTGCTTGTTCCCTCCTTCCTGGTCTTCTTCTACCTCCGTCTCGCCTCTCATTGTCCTTCTGGTTGTAAATAATTGATGAGTGTCTGTGACTGCAGTTAAAGGGCGACTCGAGTCTTGAGGACGACATGAAACATCAGACGAGGCTTCGCTCTAATGACCTACTTAGACTGAACGACTCACAGCTGCTCTTACATCACTTTCACCAAAACCAGTCACTTCAAGCACAAATCAGGTCTTTTATTGTCGCCAGAAATCACATTCTGTGTCATTCCTCGTTTAGTTCCTGATTCTCTTTCATCTCTTTGACTTTTTTATGTTTACAGAAAAAAAATCCACCAAATTATGAAGAAGCAAAAAGAAAGTTAAAACTCAACAGCTCAGTTATTTATGAATATAATCTAAGTTTTCAGTTCTTTCTCTTTCAAATTATGAGTAAAATAATTAATTTTTTGGTTTAATATATTATTATTATTATTATTATTATTATTATTATTATTATTATTATTATTATTATTATTATTATTATTATTATTATTATTATTATTATTATTATTATTGTTGTTGTTGTTGTTGTTGTTGTTGTTATTGTAATTTTAAAACCAGAAACTGAGTCACAATACAGCAGGTTACAAGTTTTAATTTAATTTCCTGTGTTTAACAACAAAACCCAAAAAATTTATTATTTTATTGATTAATTGAAAGAGAAAAATTTAATTTTTCTTTCAAATAATCACTAAAATAATGAATTTTTTGTTGATTTTGTTGTTAAATACAGTAAAATTGTGTTAAAAGAACAAATTCCTGTTTATAAAAAAATGCACTTGTGATGTGGACGTGATAGTTTGTGCTGTTTTTTTACCATTACCATGTAAATTAATACTTTTTTTCAGGTTTTTTTTAAAAGACAAGAAAAAATCTGTAGAATTGCTGTAAAACAGCAAATTGCCAAAAAAATACAACTTTTTTCAAAAATCTACTCATATTGTGGATATACAAAAGGCAAATAATAATTCTTTTGATTGCCATTTTACAGATTTTTCCTGTTTTGTTAAAATACGTTTAAAAATTTGTTAAATATAAAAGACAAAAATCTGTTTTTTTTTGTTTGTTTTTTTACAAATAGGAATTCGTTTTGGGGGTGTTTTTTGTTTGTTTTTTAACAAACTATCTAAATCCACTAAATGTTTTTTTTTGTATTTAAACCAACAAAATTTAGATTACATTATTTTCTGTAAAACACAAGATTTTATTAAAAAATGTTTGTTGTTATTTCAAACAAAAAAATATGTATATTAAAGATTTTAAAATGATAAATAATAAATGTTTGACTGTAATTTTACAGATTTTCCTTGTTTTGTTAAATTACAGTTTAAAAATTTGTAAAATTGCAGAAAAAAGGAAATAAATTTACAAGTTAACTTAAAAAAAAAAAAAAACAGGCCAAAACTGTAAATGTTTACCAAAAATCTGTATTTTCCTCCCCATATAATATTTTATTATTTTACGAAATTTGACTTTAAAATCATACTATTTTTACAAAATACAAAAATTTTATTTAAAATAAAACATAGTCCGTTGTTATTTTATAGAACAATTGTTCATGTTAACCCTCCTCATTTACGGGCACCAAAAAATATTGTTTCCTTGTCTGAAAAAAATACAAAAATTCAGCAAAAAAAATCTCCAAATTTCTGAAAATTTGCAAAAACCTTCAGGAAGAAAATTCCTTAAAAGTTTCCCTTAAAAGTTTTATTTAAAAACAACCCCACCAAAGTTGACAAGAAAATTCTTGTAAATATTTTCAAAAAATTTGTAAAAATCTTCCAAAAAAATCCTAAAAATATCTAAAGTGCTTCCATATATATCAGTAAAACTTCTAATATTTTTTAAGAACATTCACATAAAAAACTTTTTTGAATGTTCTTCAGAAACATTTTTAACATTTCTTTTTTCCACCAAAAAGTGTTCAAATATTTCCCAAAAATGTTGAAAATGTGGACATCAGAAGTTTCACTGTGAAAATAGAGGGGTTTTTTTTTCCACATTTTTAAACTTTAAAACGGATCAATTTTGACCTGCAGGACGACACGAGGGTGAAGGATTTAAAAATATTATATAATAATTATTTTGACTGTCATTTTACAGTTAAAGTAATAAATTCATAATTTAATTAATTAATTAATAAAAAAAAGTCCCACTAAAGTTATTTTCAGTTGCAGATAAAATAAATTATGAATCAAACTCCACTCAGATCTGACTGAATTAATGAACTCTGGTTTTCCTCCAACATTAAACTAATGAAGCTGAATAAATGCAGAACGCTGCTTTAAGGTAAATTCTGACTAAAATTAATGTTTCCTGATGTTCTGCTCAGACTTTAATAAACATTTACAGGATGTTTTTACACGTTTTCTGAGGAAGGAAACTGTCTGATGCACAAACTTCCTGTTTGACGATGGAGAAACCATCAGAGGAGGTTTATTTTCTGCTTTATTACGTCTTCAGTGAAGGAATCTTTAGAGGAAGCCGTAGAACTGAACGTTTCTCTGGTTTCTAAAGATGTCGTTTTTAAATGTTCCTTCAGACCAACGACACCAGAACTCGTTATTGTCTGATTTTTATTCCTCTATGTGGTCTGTGGTGAACAGAAACAGATCATTATGAAGCTCTGAATCCTTGCTAATGCTTAATCTGTATCCGTTACCGTGGCAACAGCAGCCACCATCACAAAAACAAACTTTCATCCCACAGCGATGAATTCACTTTTATAAGTGCTATGTCTAGATTTTCCCTTTTTTGTCATTGGTTTTTGTCGTTTATTTGCTCATTTTTGTCATTTCTCATCTTCTGTCATTTTGTATCAGTTTTGTGTATTTTTTTCTCTTTGTGGTCGTTTTGTCATTTTTGTTACAGTTCTTGTTATTTTGTGTCTTTATTTGGTCTTCTTTGTGTCGTTTGTCTCATGTTTGTCATTTTTTTGTCTCACCTCATAATTTTTTGTCGTTTTTTGTCTAATTTTGTGTCATTTGTCAAATTTTTTTGCCGTTGTTCCTCGTTTTATCATTTTTGTCTTGCTTTGTGTTGTCTTATTTTTTGTCATTTTGTGTTTCATTTCTTGTCACTTCGTGTCTTATATTCTTATTTTGAGTCTCATTTTTGTCATTTTGTGTCTCATTTTTGTTATTTTTTTTGTCTCATTTTTGTCATTTTCTGTTGCATTTTGCGGTTTTGTGTCTTGTTCATGTTGTTTCACATCTTTGTCTTAAAGTTTTGTCTCCTTTCTGTTATTTTGTCTAATTTTGGAACAAAATCCAGATTTATTCTTCAGACTGTGACGCCTGGATGGATGGTGATGCTTAATCTGTATCCGTTACCGTGGCAACAACAGCAACGATCAGATAAACAAACTTTTTATGAGCCGCTGCTTTGTTCTGTTGTTTTCTTTGAGTCTTTGTGGGGATTGTTGGGTTTTGTAATGTGTATTTTTATTATTTAACTTTAATTTTACAGTTTTTCACAGATTTTTCCTGTTTTGTTTTGTATAATACTCAATATAGTCCCAGAAAAAGTGTTAATTTGTTGTAACTATAAAAAACAATCAAACAAACAAACAACAGGCTGAAACTGTAAATAAAACTCACATCCAAAAATTATGACTATTATGATTCTAATAAAAATAAACTTTTCATTTTAGATCATTTATAGTAAAATATGTATTTATGTAAGGTTAAATATAGAAATCTTTTTCATGTTATTTGATGCTAGACGTGTAAATTTAGTCTATTTTTGTCGTTTTATTGACATTTTTGTGCATTTTTTCACAAATGCAGGAAAAAACAGTTGAGTAAACAGGAAAAAAAATCCACAAATGTACTTTTTTTTAAAACCATATCTCCATGCTGGGAGATTTCTATCTGCTGTGTAAACTTTTGCATCTATATTTCTGGTTATTTGTGACTTTTTTGTTATTTTGCTGCCGTTTTGGACCAAAAAAATCCATTTTATCCTTCTTTCCTTCATTCTAACTCTGTTTATTGTCAGTAAATCAGTGATCTGAATGATAAAGTTGATTTTCCAGCCTGTAAACACTGTGACTCTGTGATTTCTGAACCATCTGAAGGTAAAAATGACACAAAAACCACCTGTGATTGTTGCTTCAGTTCAAACGTGAGACTAAACATGAAAACTTCAGACTAGCAGCAGCAGAACAGAGTCTTTTTGTTTGTTGAGTCTTTTTCTTCTAACTATAAACCTATTTTTCTTCTTCATGTTGCCTCAGATCGATCAGTACGCTCAGACAGATCTGAAGAAAGGTCTGCAGCTGTTCGGCACCGAAGGAAACGTTGGATTAACCAACGCCTGGATGATCGTCCAGACCGACGTAAGAACAGAGTTCTCACTCTAAAGGGCTCTGGTTTTAATAACTTTACTGATATTTATCTAAAAAAGGGGCTTATTTAGAGCAAATTTACTGATATTTATCTAATAAAGGGGCTTATTTAGAGCAAATTTACTGATATTTATCTATTAAAGGGGTTTATTTATTGTAACTTGACTGATATTTATCTAATGAAGGGGTTTATTTAGAGTAAATTTACTGATATTTATCTACTGAAGGGGTTTATTTAGAGTAAATTTACTGATATTTATCTATTAAAGGGGTTTATTTATTGTAACTTTACTGATATTTATCTACTGAAGGGGTTTATTTAGAATAAATTTACTGTTACATTATTTCTATTTCTAAAGCAAATTCTAGTATTTTAAAGTCATTTCTTCTGTTTTTCTCCAGGTACATTTCTATTATATGACTGTAATTTAAATGGTTGCTAATTAATAATGCATCAGTGCTTTTTTTACATTTATTTTTCACTGAATTACAAGTAAATAATGATTAAAAGCAGCTGTTTTTGAGGTATTCACTAAAGGAAAACTTTCCTTTAAAGTTTTTTTTTTAAATTTTTCATGTTATAAGGTATTTCGTTTCACATTTTTGCTGCCGCTTTTTCTTTTTTAGTTTTTTTTTTGTTTTTTTGTTAGAGTTCTTGCTGTTTTGTGTCTTTTTTTGTCTAACTTTGTGTCGTTTGTCTAATTTTGTATTTTTTGTCTTGTTTCATGTTTTTTGTCTCATTTTTTGTCATTTTGTCTTGCTTTTTTTATTTTGTCTCTCATTTTTTGTGTCTCATTTGTGTCTCATTTTTGTCAAATTATTTGTCATTTTGTCTTATTTTTATTTTTTGTCAATTTTTTGTCATTTTGTCTCATTTTTATTATTTTTGTCAAATTTATCATTTTTTGTCTCACTTTGTCATTTTTGTCTCATTTTTGTTATTGTTTGTTATCGTTTTTGCTATTTTGAATCTCATTTTCCGTTTGTGTTTCGATGTTGTTTCATGTTTCTTCTGAAAGTTTTGTCTCTTTTCTGTTGTTCTGAGTCTCATTTATCTCATTTTGGAACAAAATCCAGATTTCTTACTCAGATTGTGACACATGGATGGATTTAAACTGATCTGGTGTCAGTTTTTACCAGAACTCAGATGTGTTTCTCCTCCTAAATGACATGATTCTATCTGCTGGACTGATGAAGTTCTGAGGATCAGAAATGATGGAAAAAAGTTTTTAAAAAATCCAAATTTACATCAACTCCTGTGCACTTTAAAGGCCTGTAACTCTGAGAATATCCACAGTATGAAGGTAGAACTTTGCTTCTTTAAATGAACTAAAGTTCCTGTAGATGGAGATTAAACACAGCTTGAGGTCTGAACGTCGCTGAACATTTAATGTTAACCTGAGTTCTGTTTATCAGGTTTATTATTCATGCTGACAGCTTCTAGTGCTTCTAGTTCTGTGTTCTGCAGCTCTGTGATCAGATTAAATCAGGAGTGAAATGGAAGATTTCACATTTTGGGTAAGAATTAGAATAAAACTCCACAGTCCTTCTAGTCCTTAATCCTCCTGTTGTCTTCATTTACAGGCACCAAAACATATTGTTCCCTTGTTTGAAAAAAATCCAAAAATTCAGCAAAAAAATTCCCCAAATTTCAAAACCTTCAGGAAGAAAATTCCAATAATTCCTTAAAAGTTTCCCTTATATATATATATATATATATATATATATATATATATATATATATATATATATATATATATATATATATATATGTATATATATATATATATATATATATACATAAAATCCCCCAAATTCTTGTAAATATTTTCAAAAAATGAGTAAATAAAAATCTTCCAAAAAATGCTAAAAATATCTAAAGTGATTCCATGTATATCAGTAAAACTTCTAATATTTTCTTAAGAACATTCACATAAAAATCAACCAAAATCCAGTGAATTTCATGAATGTTCTTAAGAAACTTTTTTCCACCAAAAAATGTTCAAAGATTTCCCAAAAATGTTGAAAATGTGAACATGAGAAGTTTCAGTGTGAAAATAATTTTTTTTTTTAATCACATTTTCAAACTTTAAAAAGGGACGACACAAGGGTTAAAAGGATCTGGACTTTTACAAGAAAAATAAAGTAAAATAGCAGAAATAAAACTGTGTAGATGTGAGACAGTGGAAGCTTTTTGCTGCTGTCAGAGATTAATGCAAACTTCCCAGGCTCTCTGAGGTAATCTCTGTCTTTGATGTGCCTCTTTCCCTCCTATTGTTTATATATTTAGATTTATTTTGCAGAGGAAACAGTGGTTTGGATGGAGGCTTCCTCTGGGGGACGTGGTGATGATCGGAGGCTCCTCTGGACCTCCGTCTTTATTGTTTTTCACTCCACAGATCCGCTGTCGGTGCTTGTAGTTCTGTTCTGTCAGCAGATGTGCAGAATGTTAGTGTCTGGAAGGCAGCAGGAATAATCCATCGCTATGCTAATGCCATGCTAATGCAGGTGAGGGTTTCAATTTGCAGCTTTTTTTCCTCCTGCATTCAGAATGACAGCACGAGGAGCTGCCATTTGAAATCTATGTGCATGAATGTGCACTTTTTCCCTCTTTGTGGGATCCGTGTGCACGTGTTCGGGTTCTGGCTGAGATGAAGGCCGATCTAAAAGCCAGCTCTCATTCTGTCGCTCCACTCCAGAGCTTCTCTTCTTTCCTGCTGAGTCACTGAATGGATGAAACTGACGCCTGAAGCTCAACGCAACTTCATTAACGGACACTTCTGGAGAAACATCAGACGGTCCAAAGACACCAGAAGAACACATTAAAATCAGACAAATCTGTAAAAAAAAATCACCAGCAGACCTCCTCAGAATCAGCTGGTCATTTTTCTATTTAATAATCAGAGTTCTACCTTCATACTGTGAATATTTCCAGAGTTTCAGGTCCTTGAAGATGCAAAACGACCACAAAAAGACCCAAACTACAACAAACAGATGCAAAATCAGCACAAAAAAATTCCTAATTTCCACAAAAAAAAACACATAAAGTGTCTAAATCACGGCAAACAGGGTCCAAACTACCACACAAAGACACAAAATCAGCACAAAAAGACACAGAATCAGCAGGAAAAAAAAGCAAAATTACCACAAAAAGGCCCAAAATACCACAAGATGACCTCAAATCACCACTAAAAGATATATGATTACCACAAACAGTGGAAAATCACTACAAAAACACACAAAATCAACACAAAAAGACAAAAAATCTCCACAAAAAGACACAAAATCTCCACAAAAAGACAAAATCTCCACCAAAAGAAGTGAAATGACCACAAAGAACCATCTGGTTCTTCATCTCCAGTAACTTTATCAATGATCAGAGTTCTACCTTCAAACTGAGAATATTTACAGTTCCAGGTCCAGATTTATCACTTCTTAATGGACTTTTTCCATCATTTCTGAGCCTCAGAACTTCATCAGTCCAGCAGATAGAATCATGACATTTAGGAGGAAAAACACATCTGAGTTCTGGTAAAAACTGACACCAGATCAGTTTAAATCCATCCAGGTGTCTCAGATGATGATGCTCCATCATGATGCTTTACATCTGGCTAAATCTGGTTTTTGTTCCAAGAAAAAAAAAAAAAAAACACAAGCAAGACAAAAAAAAAAAAAAAATGTGACACAAAATGGCAAAAGAAGACAAAAAGGAGAAAAATTAGACAAAAAAGCAAAAAAATTTACAGAAAAGAACCAAAATGAGACAACAAATGAAAAAGAGACAAAAAACAACAAAATTGAGACAAAAATGAGAAAAAATGACAAAAATGAGACACAAAATGCTAAAAAAAAATTGACATACCAGACACAAAACAATAAAAAAAAATTAGATAAACAACAAGGACAAGAAAAAAAAACTCAAACAAAAATCAGTTTTGCATCCATCCAGCTGTTGCAAAACTACCTGGACGTGTTTCTGTTTTCTGATTGACAGTTTGACCACAGAAAAACGCAAAACAGCCACAAAAAGATAAAAAAAAATTTTTAAAAAAACAAAAGAAAGACACACAAAAAGGTAAAATGCTCCTTTGATTGTCTCTAACTGTTCTGACCAACCTTCTATTTATATGAGTCTTAAAGTTTACCCAGAAGTCACTTATTAAAGTTTTCTCTGGAGAATTAGTGAAGTGGTGACATTACTGGAAGAGACACGTTGATTAGAAAGTTATTTATGAAAAATTACAAACAAATCTAGCAGAAAATAAGTTTCCTTTGACCTGAGGAAACAGTTTAGTGGCATAGAAACATCATTTATTGTTGAGAACCGACGATTTTCCTCTTGGTCTGAAATAAATTGTATTAATTTTAGTTTAATTTAGTGTTCAGACTGTGACCTGGATGGATGGAAAACTGATGTTTGTCTGAGTTTTTGTAGTTATTTTTGTCTTGTTTGTGTCGTTTATCTCATATCTTTTGTCTTGTTTGTGTCGTTTATCTAATATTTTTTGTCATTTTGTGTCTTGTATGCCTAATTTTGTCAATTTTTTGAATCATTTTTGTCGTTTTGCGTCTCTGTATACCCATTTCATGTCTCGTTTTTCTTGTGTTATGACATTTTGTGTCTTGTTTTCCTGTTTTGTGTTGTTTTTTGACTCGTTTTTGTCTTTTATTGTGATGTTTTGATTGTTTTACGTGTCTTTGGGGCAGTTCTGTCTCTTTGTGACATGAAATTATGATACATCCCATAATATTGATGCCCAAACTTGGTTATAGAAAAAACAAACAAAACAGATTTATTCTTTGGACTGTGACACCTTGATGGATGGAATACTCTGAGCTTTTGTTTGACTTTTTTTGTCTTGTCTTTGTCGTTTATCTCAGTTTTTTGCTTGTTTTGTGTCTTGTATGTCTAGTTTTGTCAGATTTTATCATTTTGTATCTCATTGTTGTCAAATTTTTGTTGTTCATTGTCTCATTTTTAAAATTTTTTGTCACATTTTTGTTGTTTTGTCACATTTTTTCTCATTTTTTTCTATTTTTGTCCCATTTTGTTGTTTTTTGTCACATTTTTTTAAACTTTTGTCTCATTTTTGTCATTTTTTCCTCATTTTTGTTGTTTTTGTCTCTTTTAGCATTTTTTGTCTCATTTTTGTTGTTTCTGTAACTTTTTTTGTTTCATTTTTGTCTTGTCAATTTTTGTCTCATTTTTCTGTTTTTTCTTTTCATTTTTTGTCTCATTTTTGCATTTTTTTCTTTTCATTTTTTGTCAGATTCTTTCATTTTTGTTTCATTTTTGTCATTTCTCTTGTCTAATTGTTTTTATTTATGTTTCATTGTCTCATTTTTGTCTCATTTTTGTTTTTTCTTTTCATTTTTTGTCTCATTTTTGTTTCATTTTTATTGTTTCCAGTTGTCGTTTCTGTTGTCTAACTTTTTTAAATTTTTGTTTTATTGTCTCATTTTTGTCTCATTTTTGTCATTTGTGTCATTTTTGTTGTGTTGTTGTCTCATTTTTGCCCTTTTTTGTGCAGTTTTGTCTTTTTTTGCCACATTTGTCGCTTTTTTGTCTCGCTTGTGTTTTCTTTTGTCGTTAAGTGTCTTGCTTTTTTCATCGTTTACTGTCTCGTTTATGTTGTTTCACGTCTCTTTCTGAAAATTTTGTCTCCTTTCTGATGTTTTGAGTCTCATTTGTGTAATTTTGTCTCATAAATTTAGATTTAAATTTAGGTTTTTGTTCCAAAAGAACAGCTTTTTTAAAACAGATTGAACAGATGTGAAGCATGGTGGTGGCGGCATCATGATGTGAAGCACGGTGGTGGCATCATCATGACGTGAAACATGGAGGTGGCAGCATCATGATGTGAAGCATGGTGGTGGCGGCATCATGATGTGAAGCATGGTGGTGGCAGCATCATGATGTGAAGCATGGTGGTGGCAGCATCATGATGTGAAACGTGGTGGAAGCATCATGATGTGAAGCATGGTGGTGGCATCATGATGTGAAGCATGGTGGTGGCAGCATCATGATGTGAAGCATGGTGGTGGCAGCATCATGATGTGAAGCATGGTGGTGGCAGCATCATGATGTGAAGCATGGTGGTGGCAGCATCATGATGTGAAGCATGGTTGTGGCAGCATCATGATGTGAAGCACGGTGGTGGCATCATCATGATGTGAAGCACGGTGGTGGCAACATCATGATGTGAAGCATGGTGGCAGCATCATGATGTGAAGCATGGTGGTGGCAGCATCATGATGTGAAGCATGGTGGTGGCAGCATCATGATGTGAAGCATGGTGGTGGCAGCATCATCATGATGTGAAGCATGGTGGTGGCAGCATCATGATGTGAAGCACGGTGGTGGCAGCATCATGATGTGAAGCACGGTGGTGGCAGCATCATGATGTGAAGCACGGTGGTGGCAGCATCATGATGTGAAGCACGGTGGTGGCAGCATCATGATGTGAAGCACGGTGGTGGCAGCATCATGATGTGAAGCACGGTGGTGGCAGCATCATGATGTGAAGCACGGTGGTGGCAGCATCACGATGTGAAGCACGGTGGTGGCAGCATCATGATGTGAAGCACGGTGGTGGCAGCATCATGATGTGAAGCACGGTGGTGGCAGTATCATGATGTGAAGCATGGAGGTGGCAGCATCATGATGTGAAGTATGGTGGTGGCAGCATCATGAGGTGAAGCATGGTGGTGGCAGCATCATGATGTTCTCCTACTAAATGTCATGAGTCTTTCTGCTGTACTGATGAAGCTCGGAGGTTCAGAAGTGATGAAACATTGATTTAAACATCTGATTTTTCCTCCATTCCACCACTAGGTCTCATTTTCTACTACGACTCCTTCCATGTGGTTTCAGGTTGATTGATTTTTCATAGGAACCAGATAAACGGCATAATAATAAAACTTTACAGGTCGGCTCTGCTTGTTAACTTTCCAAGGTGACATAGTCTGAATATCCCGACAGTTTTAACCTCCGATCTGCTCTCCGGCTTTTACAACCGCTGCTGATTTGAATTCCTCCGAACTTTGTGATGAATTGCAAACCAGATCGTTGTTTGAGCGGCTGAGCGGCTTCTTAAATTAACGCCGGGTTGGGATTCGCTGCACGGAGCCACTCCTGTGTGGAATTAAAGATGAACTAAACATCGGCAGCACTTCATCAGTCTGAGAGCTGCTGCTGATGAAGTGGATCAAGGTGGAAGTCATGATCTCCTGTCAGAAATCTATCAGCAGTCAGATGGTGGAAGAAGGAAATATCGCAAGGTTTCAGACAGATGTGATGAAGAAAAGCAGCTGAATACCACATGTTTGTTTTTCTGCATTGAATTACCCAGTAAATCTGATTCATTTGATGTTTGTTTGCTGCTAAAATGTGACAAAAAAACAACAAAAATGGACAAAAAATTGCAAAAAATTGCAAAAAAAACCCTAAAATGTGACAACTGACAAAAATAAGACAAAAACATGACAAGAAATGACAGAAATGAGATTAAAAAAACGACAAAAGCCGACAAAAATGAGACAAATATAAAAATAAATAAGACAACACAAGTGAGACAAAAAAATGACAAAAATGAGACAAAAATGACAAAAATGAGACTCAAAACTACAAAAATGAGAGACTAAATGACAGAAATGAGACAAAAATGACAAAATTGAGAAAAAACAACAAAAATGAGATAAAAATGACAAAAAACCCAAATATGAGACAAAATCAACAAAAATGAGACAAAAATGTGACAAAAAACTACAAAAATGAGACACTAAATGACAGTAATGAGACAAAATGAAAAAATGACAAAAATGTGGAAAAGAATGACAAAAATATAGACAAAAATGACACAAAAATGACTAAAATGACAAAAATAGACAAAAATGACAACAATTAGACACTAAATGACAGAAATAAGACAAAAAACGACAAAAATGAAAAAAATGCAAAAACAACAAAAATGAGACAAAAAACGACAAAAATAAGTTAGAAATTACAAAAATGTGACAAGAAATGACATAAATGTGACAAAAAATGACAAAAATTATACAAAAATGACAAAGATAAAAAATGGCAAATATGAGACAAAAAAGACAGAAATGAGACAAAAAAATTTATACAAACGAGACCAAAAAAATGACGAAAATGAGAGACTAAATGATTTAAAATCAGACATAGAAGACACAATACAACCAAAAAATTGAGACAAAAAATCCCAAACAAAAGCTCAGTTTACCATCCAGGTGTCACAATCTGAAGAATAAATCTGGTTTCTGTTCATTTCCTCTATACTGGTAAACTGGGACTGGATGAATTATTCTCTCCAGTAAATCTCATTCATTCGCTGCTGATTAAAGCTCCATTTGTTGTGTTTTTTTCTACAGTTTCGCTGCTGTGGCGTCACAAACCACACGGACTGGTTCGAGGTCTACAACGCCACCCGGGTTCCAGACTCCTGCTGCCTGGAGTACAGCGACAACTGTGGCCTGGACAACCCTGGGACCTGGTGGACGGCGGTGAGTTCAGAAAAGTACTCATTTAGACACTGACTGAAAAAAAAATGATCATAAATAAATATTACAATAAATAAATAGGAATTCCTTGTTTCTTTATTTTTTCACAAAATAGGAGCAGATTTGTAAAATATTCACATTAAATTGTAATAGAAGTAATCAGTTATTGTTTTTTTTGTTTTAGTTTTAACTGTACTTTAATCAGAAAAAATATCTGAATTTTATAAATATTTTCCAAAATTTGAAAAAAAAATCATGTACTGTATATTAAAGATTAAAATACTGTATAAACTTTCATTTTACAGATTTTCCCAATTTTGCTCAATTATTGATAATATCCAATAAAATCACAGAAAAAACATCTTAATATACGTGTTTATTGTTAAAAATATTGTATTGTACTTTTACAAATCATAGTTTGTCTTTTTACAGTTAACGGCCATAATAATGCACTATTTTACTCTATTTAAATCCTTATTTTACAGATATTTGGCATTATTTTTACAGTATTCTGCCATTTTTAACAGTTCTTCTGCCACTTTTGCTGCCAAATTTTCACAATTTTTTACTGGATTTTATTTATTTACTTACAAAATATTCAAAATACACATCCAAAGATCCAAACACACAAAATAAAACTGAAAGTACATATTTCTCTTAATGGTGATTTGTACCGTTGAAAATCCAAATCTGTGCTATCAGATAGCAGCATAATCAATACTTAATGCATTTATACTTTCCCTCCTACAAGTTTCATCTCCTGAAAAACAACTCGGCTCATCAATATTTAAATCCAACAGAACCATTCCTCAGTAAAAAAAAAGAAGGCGTTTGAACTTTGGCTGTGGCTCTCGGCCTCGAACAGCAGGACTCAGATTCATATTCATCAGTGCTGATACTGAATTAATCACTCCTGGACCCGCCGCTGCTGCTGCTGCTGCTGCTGCTGCTGCTGCTGTTGTTTAATTAGTGGCGTATTTTTGATTTTTAATGGCTGCAGTGGACGCTGGACTGTTGTTGGACGCTGCTGGAAGCTCAGTTATCCGTTAATTCCTGAGCTAAATCTGTGTTTCTGCTGCAGATAGAATGCTGTGAATCCTGGGGGTGAAGTGGATGAAAGGGTTGATCACGAAACGGAGCTGAATGCTGATGAGTGAAGCTCGTCTGTAATCTGAGCAGAGGTTTGCATCAGTCAACAGAGGAAATAAAACGACATGATTAGCACAGGTTAATGAGTATGCAGCTCTGGTGTTTCTGTGTAAATGGATTAATCTGCGCTGGAAGTTGTTGCAGAGCTAATTGGGTGTGTTGAGATAATATGTAGGGACAGCTGGTATTAATTACACATTCATGGGAGCTGGAACTGCTCCACCTACTTGTGACCTGACGCTTTAATTCTCGTCATTACGGCTCTGAAGTGAACATGAGAGCGACTGCCTGTAAACCGCTCGTTAGCGCCGTCAGTCGAAGCTCGATGTGTTTAGAGCCAAAACTGAAGAAGGAATGTTTTTCCTGCATTTATTTCTAAACTCTTGGAGAAAACTGTTTGTATTGCACTGCTGCTTGCATCAGGTTCCTGGAGGAACATCCTGTGAAAAGTGACAGTTTTTCACTGTAACTTTTTGTTAAGCACGGCGGTGGCGGCATCATGACGTGAAGCATAGCGGTGGCGGCATAATGACATGAAGCATGGTGGTGGCGGCATCATGACGTGAAGCATAGCGGTGGCGGCATAATGACGTGAACCATGGTGATGGCAGCATCATAATGTGAAGCATGGTGGTGGCAGCATCATGATGTGAAACATGGTGGTGGCAGCATCATAATGTGAAGCATGGTGGTGGCAGCATCATGATGTGAAGCATGGTGGTGGCAGCATCATGATGTGAAGCATGGTGGTGGCAGCATCATAATGTGAAACATGGTGGTGGCAGCATCATAATGTGAAACATGGTGGTGGCAGCATCATGATGTGATGCATGGTGGTGGCAGCATCATGATATGAAGCATGGTGGTGGCAGCATCATGATGTGACACGTGGTGGCAGCATCATGATATGAAGCATGGTGGTGGCAGCATCATGATGTGAAGCACGGTGGTGGCAGCATCATGATGTGAAGCATGGTGGTGGCAGCATCATAATGTGAAGCATGGTGGTGGCAGCATCATGATGTGAAGCATGGTGGTGGCAGCATCATAATGTGAAGCATGGTGGTGGCAGCATCATGATGTGAAGCATGGTGGTGGCAGCATCATGATGTGAAGCATGGTGGTGGCAGCATCAGTATCAGGAAGTCAAATTAAGTAGCACAGCAGCATTTTACTGTCTTTAAACAACCTGTTCTCTGCAGGAAATGCCACTAAATTGAAGTAAAACTCTGATTTTTCTCATCCTGTGTGAAAGTGCTTCACAAAATAAAGACTTGAGGGTTAATTTCTAAATCAGACGAGGTCCATCGGTGGGAATAATCCCATTAAAGTCGGGATCCTGACTCCGTAGATCAGTTTGCAAAGGTTGAACTTGGTGAGTTTCCTGTACAGTAAATAAAACACGCCAGATGTTGGTTTTCAAACATCCAGACTGAATAAATATGGAAATCTGCTTCACTCTGAAGTCAGAGTTTCCACTCCGGTGTGAAGCTGCAGAGATTTAAAGTGAAAACAGACACTTTTCGTCTTTTAAAGAGTCGAGTGTAGATCATGTACATCATCCTGAATAATGAGGCGACGACGTCTGGAGAGTGACTTTAACAAATAAACGCATTTAGCTGAGAAAGCATGTCAGAATGAATCTAAATCAGCATTAAGGTGTTTTCTCTGCTGTAACACAACAAGACAAACCAACAGCAGCAGGAGGATCACAAACACACAAACAATATGTTAGCTTCAGATAGACGGATATAAAACAGCCAGCAGCTAGAACATGAATATATATGAAATATTGATTTTACCACAGAGGGAGTCGTGTCTATGAGATGATTCTGGTATCAAATGTAGGTCAGAATTATCATTTCATCGTCTAGAACTTCTTCTGACCAACCAACTATCACACATTATGATATGAACATTGAGTTTCCATCGTCTTTAGATGGAATTATTCAAAAATTGTTGACAGTTACTGAAAAACTTGTTCTAAATGACGCGAAAGTCATGCAGAATCACATAAAAACTGGTTCAAAATTACTCAATATTGTTAAAAAACACTGGTAAATCGTCCAAAATTACTTCAAAATTGTTTAAAAAAAAAAATAACTAAAAACTGTGTAAAAAGCACTCCTTTCGTGGTCTATAATTGTTCTGAGCAAACACCTACCAACATTATGATGAGGGCATTGAGTTTTCACTGTCTTGAGATGGAATTATTATAAAAAAATTGTTGACAGTTATTTCAAAATTAGTTCTAAATGACACAAAAGTCATCCAAAATGATATAAAAACATGTCCAAAATTATTTAATATTGTTCAAAATAACACGTAAATCCTCCAAAATGACTTAAAAATGTTTTAAAAAAAGTCTAAAAACTGTCAAACACTTAAAACTTCTTTAAATGATAAAAAATTATCCCAAATTACCCAAACGTGTACAAAAGCAGTCAAACGTTGTCCAAGTGAACTCAATATTTGTTCTGAAATCATACAAAATTTTGTCCAAAACTAGTTTTTATTTTGCTAGAACTTCTGCTGACCAACCACTTCCCAACATTATGATGAGGGCATTGAATTTTCATCGTCTTTAAATGGAATTATTCAAAAACTGTTGACCGTTAGTTCAAAATTGGTTCCAAATGACACAAAGGTCATCCAAAATCACATAAAAACGTGTCCAAAATTACTCAATATTGTTCAAAATAGCATGTAAATTTCCAAAATTGGTTAAAAAATAACAAAAAACTGTCCAAAAGTCCTTAAAAACTTCTTCAAATAATAGAAAATCATCCAAAATTACCCAAATGTGTACAAAAGCAGTCAAACTTTGTCCAAGTGGACTCAACATTTGTTTAAAAATCATATGAAAATCTGTCCAAAATGAAAGAACATTGATCCAAAACATTTTTTTTTTTATTTTGCTGTAACTTGTTCTGACCAACCACCTACCAACATGCTGATATGAGCCTTAAAGTTTACCCACAATGACCCAGACTCTGAAGTCAACTAGTAGAAGGTTCTTTGGTCTGAGGAGACCAGGATGGAGCTTTTTGAACATCAGACCAAATGATATGTTTGGTGGACACCAAACACTGAACATCATCTCAAAGACACCATCGCCACTGTGATGCACAGTAGTGGCAGCATCATGATGTGAAGCATGGTGGTGGCAGCATCATGATGTGAAGCATGGTGGTGGCAGCATCATGAAGTGAAGCACGGTGGTGGCAGCATCATGATGTGAAGCATGGTGGTGGCAGCATCATGATATGAAACATGGTGGTGGCAGCATCATAATGTGAAGCATGGTGGTGGCAACATCATGATGTGAAGCATGGAGGTGGCAGCATCATGATGTGAAGCATGGAGGTGGCAGTATCATATATGAAGCATGGTGGTGGCAGCATCATGATGTGAAGCATGGTGGTGGCAGCATCATGATGTGAAGCATGGTGGTGGCAGCATCATGATGTGAAGCATGGTGGTGGCAGCATCATGAGGTGAAGCATGGAGGTGGCAGCATCATGATGTGAAGCACGGTGGTGGCAGCATCATGATGTGAAGCACGGTGGTGGCAGCATCATGATGTGAAGCATGGTGGTGGCAGCATCATGATGTGAAGCATGGTGGTGGCAGCATCATGAAGTGAAGCACGGTGGTGGCAGCATCATGATGTGAAGCATGGTGGTGGCAGCATCATGATGTGAAGCATGGTGGTGGCAGCATCATGATGTGAAGCATGGTGGTGGCAGCATCATGAAGTGAAGCACGGTGGTGGCAGCATCATGATGTGAAGCATGGTGGTGGCAGCATCATGATATGAAACATGGTGGTGGCAGCATCATAATGTGAAGCATGGTGGTGGCAACATCATGATGTGAAGCATGGTGGTGGCAGCATCATGATGTGAAGCATGGTGGTGGCAGCATCATGATGTGAAGCATGGTGGTGGCAGCATCATGACATGAAGCATGGAGGTGGCAGCATCATGATGTGAAGCATGGTGGTGGCAGCATCATGATGTGAAGCATGGTGGTGGCAGCATCATGATGTGAAGCATGGTGGTGGCAGCATCATGAGGTGAAGCATGGAGGTGGCAGCATCATGATGTGAAGCATGGTGGTGGCAGCATCATAATGTGAAGCATGGAGGTGGCAACATCATGATGTAAAGCATGGTGGTGGCAGCATCATATATGAAGCATGGTGGTGGCAGCATCATGATGTGAAGCATGGAGGTGGCAGCATCATATATGAAGCATGGTGGTGGCAGCATCATGATGTGAAGCACGGTGGTGGCAGCATCATGATGTGAAGCACGGTGGTGGCAGCATCATGATGTGAAGCATGGTGGTGGCAGCATCATGATGTGAAGCATGGTGGTGGCAGCATCATGACATGAAGCATGGAGGTGGCAGCATCATGATGTGAAGCATGGTGGTGGCAGCATCATGATGTGAAGCATGGTGGTGGCAGCATCATGATGTGAAGCATGGTGGTGGCAGCATCATGAGGTGAAGCATGGAGGTGGCAGTATCATGATGTGAAGCATGGTGGTGGCAGCATCATAATGTGAAGCATGGAGGTGGCAACATCATGATGTAAAGCATGGTGGTGGCAGCATCATATATGAAGCATGGTGGTGGCAGCATCATGATGTGAAGCATGGAGGTGGCAGCATCATGATGTGAAGCATGGTGGTGGCAGCATCATGAGGTGAAGCATGGAGGTGGCAGCATCATGATGTGAAGCATGGAGGTGGCAGCATCATGATGTGAAGCATGGTGGTGGCAGCATCATGAGGTGAAGCATGGAGGTGGCAGCATCATGATGTGAAGCATGGTGGTGGCAGCATCATAATGTGAAGCATGGAGGTGGCAACATCATGATGTAAAGCATGGTGGAGGTGGCATCATATTATTTTCACCATTCTTACAGCTGTTGAATGTTTTATATTCAACTGTTTTGAACATATTTTTACATTTATATATTATTTTAAAGTGTACTTTGATTAAAAACAGCCTAATCCTGCAGGAGAAACGTTCCAAACAGGATTCAGTCGTTGTTTATTTACACAGAGACTTAATTTAGTTCAGAACAGAAGCCTGCAAACGCTCTGATATAAAAAGACCTGAATCCTGAAATCAACGCTGGATGTATTTTCGTTCTGAATAAACCCTGATCCGTGTTTTTATAACTGGATGTTTTCCTCCTCATCATGTTAAATCATTTTCCTCTACATCAGCTGATAAATGGATGAACTTCCACCCGACCACACAGCTTCCTGATTTCTCCTCCTTTCTCAGTGAAACACCTTCAGATCTTTTCTCTTTTCTGAAGCTGCTGACAGCAAATAGCTCGTCTCATTTTCTGCATTTAGAGGCGTCGCTCTGCAGAGCTTTGAAGTCGCTGCTCAGAGAAAAACATCCTCGCTGCTGCAGCCTCCCCCTATTTACACACCGACCAGAGAGAGATACAGAAATATAGAAGAAATAATGAGAATAAATACGGCAAGAAACGGTGAAAATTTGGCATAAAGCAGCCACAAAACAGACATGAAAACACATTGGAGACTGGACTGTAAAAAATAAAAATAAAAACATTGGAAATAGAAAATATCTGTAAAATAACACTATTAATGAAATAAATGCACAAATTAATATTTGTAAAAATGCTGATTTTTGATGTGGACATACCCTAACCCTAATATAAATATTTAATAAATAAAATAATAAATTAATAAAATTATATGCAGAATTTTTCTTTCAAATAGCAGCAAATACCTATAAAATAATTATATTTTTTCAGACTTAAATATAGCAAAAAGAGTGTAAATTGGCAGCCAACTGTTGTAAAAATAAAAATAATAACATCTGTAAAAACACTAATTTATGATGTGGACTTTATTTACAGTTTTATTCTGTTTGTTTTTTTCTGGGATTTTACAAAATATAATTTGTAATTCAATAAAACAGTAAAAATCTGTAAACGAACTAAACTTAACATTTTCAGTCCTTAATATTTCTTCTTTTAAATAGCAGCAAATATCTGTGAAATATGGTAGTTTTCTGACTTAAATACAGTGAAAATTTTGTGTGATTTTACGGCGAAATGATTTTTTTTATTGTTTTCTGTGAAGATTATTCACAGTTTATGTTTGTTTGTTTTATTTACAGTCATCGTATATTTTTTCTGCAATTTTAGATATTATCAGTAATTTAACAAAACAGTTAAAATCTGTAAAATAAGTTTAAAAAATAATTGACCATTTTCCTCACTTCAATTTAAATATTTTTTTCTTTCAAATAGCAGCAAATATCTAGGAAATAATCATATTTTTCCTAATTTAAATATAACAACAAAAAAAGTAATTTTAAAGACAACTATTGTAAAATATAATTTTTTTTTAAACTTCTAAAAACATATTTTTGATGTGGACATTTTTCTTTCGTTGCTTTTATTTTTACAGTCGACATGCAAAAATAAATATTTCTATTTTAGGATTTTGCCAGATATTTTATGTAATTTAACAAAGGACACAAATGAGTAGAACTGTTTTTTTCACATCTTAATATACTTTTTTTCTTCAAATAACAAAAAATATTTGTGAAATATAGATTTTTCTGATTTAAACTTCTGTAATTTTATAGTCAATCATTGTAAAAGAACAATTCTAACTAGTAAAATGTTATTTACCTATTTATAAAATAACATTTCTAGTTTAGACCACTTCCTTATTTGTTTGTCTTTTACAGTTAATGCATAGATTAATTCATTTTTTATGATCTGTAAATAAACAAATAAGGGAAACTCTGTAAAAAACAACAGTTTAGAAGATTATTTATTTGAATAAGAGATAAGAGATATCTGCAATAATGATATTTTTACTGATTAATTATTTCACTGTTAACATGTAAACTCACAGTTTTATTCTGTCATTTTACTAGAAGCAGGAAAATTCTCAAAATCAACAGTAAATTATTGAAATTATTCCAGTTAAAAATTTAAAAGTTAATTTATTTTTGAACAGTGCATCTAATAGATAATGTCCAGAACATTTTAAGACGACTTGAACACGATTTTCTGATTAATATGCGTTAAAATGTGACACTAAATACTGCATGTCATCACCGTTAATCATCACAAGTGGAGGAAATGGAATAATTGGCGTCTTTAAAGCCATGTGAGCTTCAACACCAACAATCTTTAACACTAACGAGCTGATTATGCTGAACGAAAAGAACAAACGATGGAATATTTAACACCAGCAGACCCACTCAACAGCTGGACAAACAATAAAGCCGACAGAACCTGAATCCTCCAGCAGAGATAGAAACCAGACCATAATAAGTCCAGAGGTAGACGTCTGAGGTCCAGCAGCAGATAGAAACCAGACCATAATAAGCTCAGAGGTAGACGTCTGAGGTCCGGCAGAGATAGAAACCAGACCATAATAAGTCCAGAGGTAGACGTCTGAGGTCCGGCAGAGATAGAAACCAGACCATAATAAGTCCAGAGGTAGTCGTCTGAGGTCCAGCAGAGATAGAAACCAGACCATAATAAGTCCAGAGGTAGACGTCTGAGGTCCGGCAGAGATAGAAACCAGACCATAATAAGTCCAGAGGTAGACGTCTGAGGTCCGGCAGCAGATAGAAACCAGACCATAATAAGTCCAGAGGTAGACGTCTGAGGTCCAGCGGAGATAGAAACCAGACCATAATAAGTCCAGAGGTAGACGTCTGAGGTCCGGCAGCAGATAGAAACCAGACCATAATAAGCTCAGAGGTAGACGTCTGAGGTCCAGCGGAGATAGAAACCAGACCATAATAAGTCCAGAGGTAGACGTCTGAGGTCCGGCAGAGATAGAAACCAGACCATAATAAGTCCAGAGGTAGACGTCTGAGGTCCAGCGGAGATAGAAACCAGACCATAATAAGTCCAGAGGTAGACGTCTGAGGTCCGGCAGAGATAGAAACCAGACCATAATAAGTCCAGAGGTAGACGTCTGAGGTCCAGCAGAGATAGAAACCAGACCATAATAAGCTCAGAGGTAGACGTCTGAGGTCCAGCAGAGATAGAAACCAGACCATAATAAGTCCAGAGGTAGACGTCTGAGGTCCAGCAGAGATAGAAACCAGACCATAATAAGTCCAGAGGTAGACGTCTGAGGTCCGGCAGCAGATAGAAACCAGACCATAATAAGTCCAGAGGTAGACGTCTGAGGTCCGGCAGCAGATAGAAACCAGACCATAATAAGTCCAGAGGTAGACGTCTGAGGTCCAGCAGCAGATAGAAACCAGACCATAATAAGTCCAGAGGTAGACGTCTGAGGTCCGGCAGCAGATAGAAACCAGACCATAATAAGTCCAGAGGTAGACGTCTGAGGTCCGGCAGCAGATAGAAACCAGACCATAATAAGTCCAGAGGTAGACGTCTGAGGTCCAGCAGCAGATAGAAACCAGACCATAATAAGTCCAGAGAGTGATCTTCTTTAGAGCTTCATGGAGGCGATCAACAACCATCTCAGACGGCGTTCCGTCAACGCTAAACGATCCAGAAAGCGTCTGGCCTCATGAAGCTGCAGATGGAGTGTGTCCAGTTCCTCTTAAAGATTTCACACCTTTAAGGAGGATTTATTCAGACGGTTTCATGTTCAGTGAAGGAAGGAGATGTTTAGACCTCAGAGGATCCAGCAAACGTAGGAGATGTTTATATGAAATCACTGAGAGTTTTGCAGCTGATTCTTTATCTGTTTAATGATCAGAGTTCTGCCTTCATACTGTGAATATTTCCAGAGTTTCAGGTCCAGATTTATCACTTTTTAATGGATTTTTTTAAACATTTCTAAACCTCAGAACTTCATCAGTCCAGCAGATAGAACCATGACATTTAGGAGGAAAAACACATCTGAGTTCTGGTAGAAACTGACACCAGATCAGTATAAATGCACTAAAGGTGTAACAGTCTTAAGAATAAAGATGATTTTTGTTTAAAAAATGAAACAAAACAACAGAAATGAGACACAAAATGAAAAATATGAGACACAAAACAATAAATTAGATAAAAATAAGAAAGAAATGAGACATAAAATGACAAATTAGACAAAAATAAGACCAAAAAATGACAGAAATGAGACACAAAATGACAAATTATATAAAAATGATACAAAAAAATGACAAAAATGATATATAAAACAACAAATTATATAAAAATGAGACCAACAAATGGCAAAAATGAGACACAAAATGAAAAAAACTGGACAAAAATGAGAGACACAAAATGACAAATTAGACAAAAATAAGACCAACAAATGGCAAAAATGAGACATAAAACAATAAAGTAGATAAAATGAGACAAAAAAATGACAAAAATGAGACACAAAATGAAAAAAACAGGACAAAAATGAGACAAAATTACAAATTAGGCAAATATTCGACAAAAAAATGTTTAAAAAATGAGACAAAACAATAAATTAGATGAAAATGAGACAGTTGACAAAAATGAGAGACAAAATGAAAAAATAGGACAAAGATGACAAAAATGAGACAAAATGACAAGTTAGATAAAAATGAGACAAAAAATGACAAAAATGAGACATAAAACAATAAAGTAGATAAAATGAGACAAAAAATGACAAAAATGAGACACAAAATGATAAATTAGGCAAATATTCGACAAAAAAAGTTTAAAAAATGAGACACAAAACAATAAATTAGATAAAATGAGACAGAAATGAGACACAAAATGACAAATTAGACAAAATGAGACACAAAACAATAAATTAGATAAAAATGAGACAAAAAGACAAAAATAAGACACAAAATGACAAAATATAAGACCAAAAAATGACAAAAATGAGACAAACTTTAAAGTATTAGTTATATAGCTACTTATTAGTTATATTCTTATATGTTACGCTTACATTTTTATATTTCATGCTTGTATTTTTCTACTGGACTTTGAATGGCAGCAGCTGTAATGTCAGAAATTTCTGCTTTGAGATCAAAACCATTTCAGATTCTGATCACTTTTGGTCGACTGAAACTGGCTGAAGTTGTGTTTATTTAAACTACTAAAGCATCAAAAACACAATCAGGCTTTGACCTGACCGACCTTTACAGAGAATAAACCCGACATGAAGAAAAGCTGCTGTTTAATGGGATTATCTGCAGTTTTTCTGTTGACATGAAAGCAGCAAAAACAATGTGAGGATTAAACTGCAGCCGCTCAGAGCTGGACTCAGTCCAAACATGTTTGTTCTTATTAATCATTTACGCCCCAAAATGTGGACTCACAGTTAGCATTTAGTATTAAAATAATCACTTTTCCTCCTCCTAAAACACACACAGAGGGACGTGGGATGAAATGCAAAGTTTATCTGAGGTTAAATACGAGGCCTCAGCAGCAAATCAGGTGTTGATGGAATTTTATCTTCAAAACTCCCTCTCTGAGCTGCAGTGGAGCGACAAAATGGGAATTATCTACAAAAAATTACTTACTAGAACCCTGCTGGATGTGGCTAAACACATGCTGTTGAAGCATTTGTGGAAACACATCTAGTTTCTCTAAAAAATGCTCCACAGTTACTGAAAACTTCTTTAAAATGACTCATATTGTGTCCAAAGGGACTCAGCCTTCCAAAATGATTCAAAAACTGATGTAACATTACTACAAACTGTCTGTATTTATGAGTCCCTTACTAGTAAAATTCACTACAACAGGATCTTTAAATGGCTGAAGGAAGAATTACTGTGAGAATCCAGTTTTAATGTCAGCACATCTTTTGTTTTAAAGGTCCCACGAGGTGAAAATCCATCTTTACTGTGTTCTGTGGTTTTTATAAACTCAGAGGTGTAAAATAAAAGCTGTTCAGATACAACGGCATTCAGTTCTGCCATTTCTCAAGGCTTTCCACAGCTAAACAGACTCTCAGCTTTACAAGCCAGAAAGGATTTTACTGAACTGCTTCCAGGTGAACCAATCAGAATGAGCCTCTCAGTCCACCAGGTTTATTTACCTTCTACAACTGCTGCTGCTAAACACTTAAATGTCTGAACCACGAACAGAACTCATCAAATGTTCTGCTGTAAGAGTGAACACGAGTTTTCATGCACTAAAACAAGACTGAAATGACTTGAAAATTGTTCACAATGACTCAAAACTGATCTAAAATGAACTAAAATGTGGATAGAATAATCCAAAAAACAAAATAACAAAATAAAATATGTCCAAAATGGAAGCAAATTGTCGAAATTCTCCAGAATGACTTTAAAATTATGCAGTAGGACTTAAAGCTGGTCCAAAATTAATTCAAATGCATTTAAAACAGCTTGAAATACATCTACAATGACTCAAAACTTGTCCAAAATAATTGAAATGTGTCAAAAAAGATTCAAAATTTGTCTAAAATGACTCGAAAACTAGCTGCAACTGTAAACCCAGAAGTCTTCATGCACTCAAACTTGGCCAAAATGACTTGAAACTGGTCCAAAATTAACTAAAATGTGTTTTTTAAAAAAAAGGTTAACGTTTGTTCAAAATAACAAAAAGTCTTACAAATTGTCCAAAATTACTTGAAAATTAATCTGAAATGACTCAAAATGTGTCCAAAGATTGTCCAGATTGACTTGAAAACTCTAAAATGTCTGAATCACGAACAAAACTCACCAAATGTTCTGCTGTTGGCTGTAAGAGTGAACACAAGAGTCTTCATGCACTCAAAATTGACTAAAATGACGTGAAAATTGTACACAGCTATGCAAAACTGGTCTAAAATGAAACTAAAATGCGGGTAAAATAGTCCAAAATGATTCAAAATATGTCCAAAATGCCAGAAAACTGTTGAAACTGTCAAAAATGACTTGAATACTAGCTGCAAGACCGAACACAAGCATCTTCATGCACCCAAACTCGCCCAAAATTACATGAAAAATTGTCTAAAATTCTTCAAATTGTGTCCAAAAAACAGGAGTTCAAAACAGCTGAGCTGAGAATTCACACAGATTTCACGTAAAACTATGTTTAGAGAGAAAGTTAGAAGCAGTTTTTCTCCTCATTGTCAATCAGAGATGGAGAGTTTTCTTCCTGAAGGGGGCGGGGCCAGAAGCAGCTCAGCTACATTTAAAGCTACAGACAATAAAACAACCCATTTAGAACAAAACCACGAGTTAAAAACAATGACTGAGCCGAGAATTTACATAGATTTAATGTGAAATTAACCTCAGAGAGAAAAGGTTTTTGCACCATCAATCATTGCTTTAGAGGGAGTCTTCTTCCTGAAAGGGGCGGGACCAGTAGCAACTCAGCTACATTTAAAGCTACAGACACTAAAACAACCTGATTACAACAAAACCAGGAGTTTAATTTCATGGAGAAATGAATCATCTTTATGGTGTTTTGAGCTGAAAAAACGAAAGAAACATGTGAGACTTTCATTAATTTGCAGAAAAAAACAGTAGAACTTCACGTCAGCAGAAGGAAAACTCACCAAACTGACTAAACCAAACATTCTTCGCAGGAATATGAATGAATTTGAGGTCTAAATAAAGTCGACTCCTTCGGTTTTCTTGAGGTAAACACAGAATCGGATCGTTTTTCTGTCCACAGCTGCTCTTCAAACACTTCAGACCTGAATATTCACGTCGCCTTCATTTGCATCTGTCACTTGGAGCCTGTTTCTGTTGGCCATCAATGAGAGCAGAAAGAGGTTTGTCATGTTTTCACTGAGAAAACGTATTTACGGCGAGTTCAGGGACACCGAGAATATTTACCGAGAAAAGAAAGGCTGAATCCTCGAGACACTTTAGGAGCATAAAGCCGACGGTGAACTTGAGTCGCCTCTTTGACTCGGTTTTCAGTAAATAAGCGTTTGCAGGATTAAACTGGACGTTACCGGCAGCACGGGTATCAGAGCTGAACAGAAATAAGATATGCAGCTCCTATGAGAGGAGATGTTTCATGCAGGAAGTGACTGCAGTTGTTTCTTGAACAGAGAGCTTCTCGACAGACTCTGAATCCACAAACATTCATCAGAACACAGAAACAGAGCAGATTAGTTTGTCGTCAGGGCGAGGCAGGTGAATATACATGATTCTGACAGAGCTTCTGGTGCTCCTGCTGCAGGGGAAGTGATGGAAAAGACATTTTAAAAGGTTACGTGTTTCATTTTTGAGATTGAAAAGTGCTGCAGGTTGACCACAGTTTGGCCTTTTAGCACCTCAGTGGAGGAAACAAAGCTGCAGAACGAGTGGATTGAAAGATTCCTGTTAAAAGATGAAGTTTAATCCTGGCAGCATCGAATCGAACATCTGCCCTTTGCAGGTCGACACTGGAGTTACTGAAGGTTTATTTAATTTACTGAACATTTAGAGCAAGTTTACTGTCAAAAATGAAACCTCTGTTAGAATCAGATGATTTCTACAATAACTTTATTTAATGAAGCATGGTGGTGGCAGCATCATGAAGTGAAGCATGGTGGTGGCAGCATCATGATGTGAAGCATGGTGGTGGCAGCATCATGATGTGAAGCATGGAGGTGGCAGCATCATGAAGTGAAGCATGGTGGTGGCAGCATCATGATGTGATGCATGGTGGTGGTAGCATCATGATGTGAAACATGGTGGTGGCATCATCATGAAGTGAAGCATGGTGGTGGCAGCATCATGAAGTGAAGCATGGTGGTGGCGGCATCATGAAGTGAAGCATGGTGGTGGCAGCATCATGAAGTGAAACATGGTGGTGGCAGCATCATGATGTGAAGCATGGTGGTGGCGGCATCATGATGTGAAGCATGGTGGTGGCAGCATCATGATGTGAAGCATGGTGGTGGCGGCATCATGATGTGAAACATGGTGGTGGCGGCATCATGATGTGAAGCATGGTGGTGGCAGCATCATGAAGTGAAACATGGTGGTGGCAGCATCATGATGTGAAGCATGGTGGTGGCGGCATCATGATGTGAAGCATGGTGGTGGCAGCATCATGATGTGAAGCATGGTGGTGGCAGCATCATGATGTGAAGCATGGAGGTGGCAGCATCATGATGTGAAGCACGGTGGTGGCAGCATCATGATGTGAAGCATGGAGGTGGCAGCATCATGATGTGAAGCATGGAGGTGGCAGCATCATGATGTGAAGCATGGAGGTGGCAGCATCATGATGTGAAGCACGGTGGTGGCAGCATCATGATGTGAAGCATGGAGGTGGCGGCATCATGAAGTGAAGCATGGTGGTGGCAGCATCATGAAGTGAAACATGGTGGTGGCAGCATCATGATGTGAAGCATGGTGGTGGCGGCATCATGATGTGAAGCATGGTGGTGGCAGCATCATGATGTGAAGCATGGTGGTGGCAGCATCATGATGTGAAGCATGGAGGTGGCAGCATCATGATGTGAAGCACGGTGGTGGCAGCATCATGATGTGAAGCATGGAGGTGGCAGCATCATGATGTGAAGCATGGAGGTGGCAGCATCATGATGTGAAGCATGGAGGTGGCAGCATCATGATGTGAAGCATGGTGGTGGCAGCATCATGATGTGAAGCACGGTGGTGGCAGCATCATGATGTGAAGCATGGAGGTGGCGGCATCATGAAGTGAAGCACGGTGGTGGCAGCATCATGAAGTGAAACATGGTGGTGGCAGCATCATGATGTGAAGCATGGTGGTGGCGGCATCATGATGTGAAGCATGGTGGTGGCAGCATCATGATGTGAAGCATGGAGGTGGCAGCATCATGATGTGAAGCATGGAGGTGGCAGCATCATGATGTGAAGCATGGAGGTGGCAGCATCATGATGTGAAGCATGGTGGTGGCAGCATCATGATGTGAAGCACGGTGGTGGCAGCATCATGATGTGAAGCATGGAGGTGGCGGCATCATGAAGTGAAGCACGGTGGTGGCAGCATCATGAAGTGAAACATGGTGGTGGCAGCATCATGATGTGAAGCATGGTGGTGGCGGCATCATGATGTGAAGCATGGTGGTGGCAGCATCATGATGTGAAGCATGGTGGTGGCAGCATCATGATGTGAAGCATGGAGGTGGCAGCATCATGATGTGAAGCACGGTGGTGGCAGCATCATGATGTGAAGCATGGAGGTGGCAGCATCATGATGTGAAGCATGGAGGTGGCAGCATCATGATGTGAAGCATGGAGGTGGCAGCATCATGATGTGAAGCACGGTGGTGGCAGCATCATGATGTGAAGCATGGAGGTGGCAGCATCATGATGTGAAGCATGGAGGTGGCAGCATCATGATGTGAAGCATGGTGGTGGCAGCATCATGATGTGAAGCATGGAGGTGGCAGCATCATGATGTGAAGCACGGTGGTGGCAGCATCATGATGTGAAGCATGGTGGTGGCAGCATCATGATGTGAAGCACGGTGGTGGCAGCATCATGATGTGAAGCACGGTGGTGGCAGCATTAAAACTGATCTGGTTTCAGTTTCTATCAGGATGTTTTTCCTCCTAAAATGTCGTCTATTGTTCATTTAAAGGACCTTTTCTCTACATTAGTTTTGTATTTGCTGCTTTATTTTGCTGTTTTCTCCTCCTGAGGGGAATATTTGTTCTTTAGCTGCTAAAAGCTCAGCTGTGTTCAAGGCTACAGATGTTAACTGAACCAGACGGTGGTAAAAATGAGCTGAGAATCTGAACCGATCTGAGCTTTAACCTCACCTCACTCTGGTTTAAAGCTGTAACACGGTTTGGTTTTATGAAATATTGATCAGAGCTGCTTTAAGATCAGATAAGCAGCAGGTTCACTGATGTTTAGTGAACAGAAAACAGTAAAAAGGAGTTCAGATGAAGCCGTTTGATAAATAAAACTGAAATTCTGGCCAATTTTTGTCTCATTTTTGTCATTTTTTGTCAAATTTTTGACATTTTGGGTCCCGCTTTTATTGTGTTGTGTCTCATTTTTGTCATTTTATATCTTATTTTAATCATTTTGTGCCTCATTTTTGTCATTTTTGTTGTTTTTTGCCTCATTTTTGTCATTTTGTGTCTCATTTTTCATTTTTGTTTCATTTTTTGCATTGTCTCATTTTTGTCACTTTGTCAATTTTTTTTGTCTCACTTTTATCATTTTGTGTCTCATTTTTGTCATTTGTGCCTTGTTTTTATCATTTTTTGTGTTTCATTTTTGTCATTTTGTGTCTTGCTTTCATCGTTTTGTCTGTCATTTTTATATAATTTTTGTAATTTTTTTGTCTCATTTTTCTTGTTTTTTGTCTGGTTCGTGTTGTTTAGTTTACTTCACAGGACTGTTAGTGGAAATGTTCAGAGTTTTAAAGTGAAATCTAGCAGCAGCTCTACTGATGTTTTGTTGCACATAAAACAATAAAAGCATTTCCTATGCAGCCGTGTGATAAATAAAGCTGAAATTCTGGCCTCCTGCGTGACTCTCTGTATCGATCCAGCCCAGAAATATTTGCTCTGAGGCAGAAAAACTGAACATTTTTTGGTGTTTGGAGCAGCAGCGAGATGCAGAGCAGCTTGTGTTTGGTTTTTCTGGCTCTGACTCAGCTTCTTGATGCACGAGGAGATTTTAAAAAAGCAGAAAACAAGTAGCAGCAGCACAATCAGGAAGCGCGTCTGCAGGAATGAATAATTTAATTAGAACAGCGTCGAGGTCTGTTATGATAGCGCTTCTTCCTCTTTACTACAGCATGTCAGACTTCTCCGACATCATCAAACACACACATATCTGTAAAGCGGAGGCCCTGGAGGCGAATAATTCCACCATCACTTCTAATGTCAGCTTTCAAGTGCTCCTGGAAAGCCACTCTCCCGCTTTGATAATTCATTTCCGTTTCATTACTGGCGTACGCCGCTGACCCTGCAGGGCGTTTCTGGTCCTTCTATTAGTAATAATTACCTTTCTGTTCTCCTGGCGGGCTTTTACCGTTTCAAAGTAGATTCTGAAACATACTAGAGGTGCAGAAAGTGACAAAAAACTGCATCCGAGCAGCGTCGGACATGAAAAATTCAGCCGTCCTCGTGTCTGAACGTCGCTCTGCTGCTGTTTTCACATTATGGCTGTTTGTAGCTGAGGGGAGGCGAGGACGCAGAGATACCAGACGGCTTTTTGGAAAGTTTTCAGAGAATTTCAGGTCAGAGGAGATAGAGGACGTCGCCCAGAGGCTTGGTTTTTATCGCAGGAGAAAAAGACTGGCAGCAAATCAGCCTCACATCCTCCAGTGCAGCAAAAAGCCTTTTTAAATAAGTTTTAACTATAAAGTCCAAAACAATTGGCTGGTATTTTACAGGTTTTTATCTGACTGGTTTAATTATCAACAATCATTGAAAAAAATATATTAATTTACATGTTGATTCTAAAGAAATAAGTGGCCAAAAGTGTGGATGAAACAGTAATTTGTTCATTTACAGTGTTTTAAAATTGTTTAAATGAGCAAAATATATTAACAAAAAATAAGGAAAAATTAGGTTTATTTAGGATTGAATAATGGCTGTCTTTCCATGCTAACTCTAAAAAAATGTCCAAAAGTATAAATAATGTCCACATAAAAAAAATCTGTGTTTTTATTGATGATAAAAATGTCTGTATATTTTTGATGAAGTAGGAAATCGTTAACTCTGTAAAACCCACTGTTGCAGAAATGCTACATCAGTTTTATATTTTTTAAATATTATTTTCTCTTATCATATATATATATATATATATATATATATATATATATATATATATATATATATATATATATATATATATATATATATATATATATACACACTGTCACTGTTTCTCCATCATGTTTTTTCTGCACATTTACTGCCAGATTTAAAGTTGTTTTTTTTTTTTACATCTAAGTGTTGTGTTGACGTTTGTATTTGATTTATTGTTGTTTTTACAGTATAGATATCTAAGATTTAAGCGTGTTGACTTTTAGAGTTGATTTATCCTTCTGTTTTTACAGTGTAGATATCTAAGTGTGTGTTGACTTGTATAGTTGTTAGTCGTTATTTCTGTGTGTTTTTGTGTGTTTTCCAGCCGTGCTATGAGCGGGTGAAGGACTGGCTGAATGAGAACCTGGTGGCTCTGTGGATCTTCGCTCTCTGCACAGCTCTCACTCAGGTGATTCTGCCGTTATTAGCTTCAACATCCTCTCACGCCAGATAAATAAACGGAGTGAAATGAAGTCCTTGACATGAAGCTCTCAGCGTTTCCTCTTGTGCTTCTACTTAAAACCACATGGAGGGCTTTGACTCTCCATAAAATCTGCTTCATCTGCTCCCAGCTGAGCCGGACGTGACCAGATTCAGAAATGTGCTGAAAACATCCGTCAGCCGGGAATCCTGTGATGCTGCCGCCCTCATTTTCAGTCCAACGATGGATTCTAGCTGCACTTTTTGAAATAAAAACCAGGAGGAAGATCTAATCGCAGCCAGATTTATCTCAGCTATCTGCGGTTCACATTATACAGCACAGAGAATTCTACAGTTTCTGAGCAGGAAAGGACAAAGTGAAGACTCCTGGTGGAACTTTAAAAACAACAAAAAAAAAAACAGCACCTTGTTTATTTTACAAATGAAAAGCTCAATGATTAAATACGGTTCAGTAGAGAAAGACTAATCAGCACTAGTAAATCCCAAACCGGAGGTCATTAATCACCACAGAAGTCTTTGTCATGGTGCCCCTTGATAGATGCAGCTAATCTACTAGGAACGCCAAAGATAAGCTAAATTATTTAATTACAATACATTTTTAAAATAATAATATTCTGTCCTAGTGAATCCCTCTATGGTCAGAGGTCATTAAGCGTTACATTAGTCTTTGTCATGGTGCCTCTTGTTAAATGCAGTTAAACAGGAACACCAACAGACCAAAGATAATTAGCTGTCGAAAGCTAAGCTAAATTACTAAACTATCCAATCAAAGAATTTCTAAACTTCCCATAAAGACAAAGCATGTTTTGTGGAAGGGATAGAGATGCATTTTTGATAATTTCCAAACAAATAATTAGCCCCGTTCATCAATAAATTAATCAAATACACATATTTAGTACAGTGGACATAAATGAGAACTGGCTCTCAAACATTTTTTACCTGATTAAATAAAGGTCAATTAAAAATAAAAACAAATTTTGGGCAACAAAGTTGGTTCATGATAACATGAGTTCTGGTCGGAGGTCATTAATCACCACTGACGTCTTTGTCGTGGTGGCGAAATGCAAAAATATCACATTTTGTTTTGGTGCAAAAAACATACATTTAAGGAATTATCTTTTTACAAAATATCATGAACAACCTGAAATTTCTTCAGAAAAATAAATTCAGTTTCAGCAACATTCCACCCCAGTTTATCATTTCCACATTACAACTTCCAGATCACAGAGTGTCTACAAAGTAACACAACATTTAGTCACAGCTATCTGGAACTGGTGACATAAAATTTTACTGTATAATCAAAACAACAAAAGAAGACAAAAAAGACAACAAGAAGACAAAATATTACAAAAATGAGACACAAAATGACAAAAGTGACAAACAAAACAAACGACACTAAACAAAACAGAAGAGAAAAAATTAGACAAAAAAATTACAAAGTGACAAAAAATAGACAAACGATATACAAAAGAATGAATAAAGCAAACCACAAAATGACAAAAATAAAATGAAAAACACAAATGAGACAAAAACGAGAAAACGCAAAAGTCTGACAGAAAAAAACAACAAAAACCAGACAAAATATTACAAAAATGAGACATAAAATGACAAAAGAACAACAAACAATCTAGTATTTTACTTTCTGATCAAAACAACTTGTCAAGGTCTAGAAATGATTTTAAATTTATAGTTTTACTAATTTACAATCTGCAGTTAATGTCTTCTCTGGAATTTTTACACTTTGAGGGCCGGATCGGACCCTCTGGAGACTGGTTTTGGCCCACGGGCCGCATGTTGGACAGCCATTTGACTTTTTTTTGTGTGTTTTGTGGCATTCTAACTATTAAGTATTTCACAAAGTTAATTTCTGATTCATCTCCTCCTTCATTCTGTTTCCATAGAGGAAAAACAATGTGACAGGAGTTTAAAAAAAACACCCAGAAAATTCAGTTTAGAGTTCAGCTAAAAGCCTGCAGACACCTCCAGCCTCTTAAAAAGCCCTCCAGCAGAGATTTTCTCCGTCTTAGGAGGGAATAAATATATCTGAAGAATGAAAAAGGCTTTTAGATGTTTATAGCATCGTGAAGAGGAACCAGAGAGCAGAAAACTGTAGTGGTAAATCCAAATCTGTCCTTAAATTCAGAGTTTAAATAAACACCGACGCCTGGCGACACCTTCAGAGAGTCTAAACAGCAGCTAAACGTTTCCCTGTTCTCCAGCTCAGCTGCGTTTGGGGAAGAAGAAGAAGAAGACGAGTGGAAGCCTTCGGGGGAATGTTTGATCAGGATTTCCCACAAGAGCCAGCCGAAGCTCTGCTGGGACCAACCAAAAAAAGCTCAAAAATAGAGCAGAAATGAAGGAGAATCCAGAGAAATGTGTGGATTAGGAGGTTCAGGGGCAACAAATGTTCAGTTAGTGTTGAAAAAGCTGGAATTAGAATCCATTAGCGTGATTTAAAACATTCAGACTGCATTTACACGGAGACTTTCAGTTTTAAACCAGCGTGGAAATGATTTTTTTAAACACTCCATTAAATACCAAACTGACATTTTAAGGTTTCTACACTCTGGAGGCCAATTTGTTAAAGGTCTGTTTTATTAAGAAGGACAAAATGCAGTTTTTATTCTGGATGGAAAGAAGAAATACAGAGAAATTTAACAGCTAGTGGAGAAAATACATTTAATTTAGTGTTATTAGTTTATTATTGGGGTTTTAATCACTAAACTGGAATAAATTATGGCAAAAATCAAACAATAGTTTGATGTTTCACCAAAATGTGGTTAAAAACTTTCAAATCTGATGCTTTTTTCCGCCTTTTTCTTTTACAATTTTTTAATCAATTATAAATTTACAGATTTTTAAGCATTTCTATTTACATATTTTTCTCTGTTTCATTTATTTCATTTTATTTTTTACATTTTTAAAATAAATTTAATGTAATATTACAGATTTTTAAACATTTTTATTTATATATTTGTTCTTTTCTTTTTCTCTCTTGCTTATTTTTTTTACAATTTGTTAACAATATACTGTCATTTCACAGATTCTTAAACATCTTTATTCAGATTTTTTTTTTCTTTCTCTTTCTGGTCTTCTCCATGACGATGTTCTGGTTTATTTTATTTCTTTAGAGGTCATGTGATAACCTCAGATCTGTTTCCTCCTCTACAGATCCTGGGTCTGGTCTTCTCCATGACGATGTTCTGTCAGGCAGTGAAAGTGGAAACCTTCTACGCTTAGCGTCGACCTTCACTGGGATCAGGACTGGAATAGATTCCTCCTTCACAGACTCTTTGGATCACGTTTTTCCTGCTAACTATCAGCAGCACAGTGTCGGCTCGGTGTACTTCCTGGGTTCCTTTGGTTTGCTCTATGTTTTAAACGCTAATTTTTTCTGTGATACATTTTTCTCAGCCAGTATTATGAACATGTATAAACAAAAGAAGAAGAAGAAAAGCCTCAGTGTAACCTCCCCCACCTTTTTTAATATGTGTTTTAAATTATTTTACGGTTTGTATGTGTTTATGAAAATGAGCTCCAGAAACGTGCACTGTGTGAAGTGCTGCAAGTGCATGACTCCTGCCATGAAGTGTATTAAATGTTCGGCTCGACTACGCCGCCGTCCTGTCTTTACTTTAACATAAATCTATTATTATCTTCATTGTTCACTGGGATTTTACAGATTTGACCTGTTTATAAAAGAAAAGAAATAAAAAATAGAGATGATAACCAGCAGAATCACAGAAAAAGTATTAATTTACATGCAAATCCTAAAAATAATAACAGGTCAAAGATTATTTTTCTTTTCTTGTATTTAAATGAAAAAAAGTGTTATTTTACAGATATTTCCCATTATTTATTTAAATTACAATTAAGTAAATTATGTACATTAAGGAGTACCAAGATCATACATTTCCACAGTTTTTTTTAAACATAATTTTTACTTCTTAAAATTTATTCTTAATTTATGGATTTCCAATGAAACTAAATAAATAAATACAGGTAATAACTAGAAAAATCACAGAAAAAATAATAATTTACATGTAAATCTGAAAAAATAATAGGTCAAAACTATGCGTTTTGTTTTTTTGTTTTTTTGCATTTTACAGATATTTCCTTCTTTTTAAATTAAAAATATGTAAATTATTTATATTAAGGATACCATAATGCTTGTTTTTTTGTTCTTTTCCCATAATTTGTAGTTTTTTTTTTAACTTTAAATCACTCAAAAATGTAAAATGACACTTTTTTTTCTTTACTGTATTTAAAGCAGCTACAAGTATCAGTACTTTTCAGATATGTATTACAATTTTTAAAAATAAAAAATAAAAATAAATAAAATGAAAATGTAATGTAGAAAACGTAAAATCATTTTTTAAAAAAGATATCAATTTACATGCAAATCCTAAAAAAAAGTTTTAAAAAATTGTAAAAATATTTTATTTTTATTTTACGTCGTACAGATTTTACAAATTTTCTAAAATTATGATAAAATTCAACACGCTGACAGGACAAGTATTTTCAATGTGCACATCAGTCAAAAGCGTATATTTATGACTTATTTTGTGATTTATTCTTTTAAAATGTGTGACCATAAATTTACAGTTTCACTAAATTTAAAGCTAAAAATCTCATTATTTTACAGATATTTGCTGCTATTTTTATAGTTTATAGTTCCTGAAGTTACACTTCTCCACCGTTTATTAAATGTTTATTTTTTCTGTCGTGTTTGCTGCCAGATTTTCAGTTTATTTATACTTTTATCAACCCACGCTGACAGTGTTTTAATGTTTTCTGCAGCTTTATTTCCACCTGAACCCTGAGATGAATAAATAAATAAAGTCGATTTGGCAGGAAGCAGCAGGTAAAAGGACGGATTCGGTCCCTCTGCTGTGGTTAAAATATTTTGCAGCTCCTGTCTAATTAGGCGTTAATTAATCTGATGGAACTGAGCGGTGGTTCTGCAGTTTATTCATGAGCCGGCAGGACAATAAAAGCTTCTGTCGGAGGAATTTAAATGAACGCTACAGAATGTGGAGCCCGAGGCGATCTTCCAAACAGAGACTGCAGGCTTTCAAACCTCCTCTGGCCTCTCTGCGACTCCCCAGCTCCACTTTTTATTTCTTATTCCCGTCTAATCCCGGCTGAGAGCTCGCTAACTTTGATTAAACAGCCTCAGAGAAGGAAAACCTTTCACACACGTTTTCAGTCCAGCAGGTGCTCCGGCTCTCTTTGCATTTCTTAGGATCCTTCTTCTATTTCTTCCACCGCTGCTGCCTTTTTTTCTGCTCTTAAACTTTCTGCACCTCAAAGAGCAAAAGTCCCAAAGCAATCAACTCTGTGGAAACGTTTTAAATTCAAGCTGAAATCAGCTGCAGAAATTACAGTGAGGAGGTAGAGCTGGAACAGAGCGTTTCTGTCCGTTTACACATCAGGGTTCCTGGATTTCTAACACTTTAAGCCTCAGACGTGCAATATAACCTCTGTTCTCTCTAAATATATATGAATATTTTATATGTATTTACCTAAAAAGAGCAGGGGCATGTGAGGGAATTAGGAAATACAGTCACAAATCTGTTTCTACTGCAACAGACAACAGTCTTGACGTGTTGTTAAACCGGCTACTAGCACTAAAAAATAAAATAAAATACATGTCAAATATAGAACAAAATAAAGAATAATATATGAAGAAAATACAAAAAAAATAATCCACATAAAATTAAAGAAAACTAACTATAGCACTATTTGAAAATAAAATAAAAATAATTAATTTTAAAAAATAGAATTAAAATAATAATAAAAACAAACAAAATAATCTTCATTAAATTAAACAAAACCAGCTACTGACACTAAATTTTTTTAATAAAAATAAAATAAAATAAAAACAGTAAGACAAAACTGAATAATACAGAATAAACCACATGAAATTAAATAAAACCAGCTATTAGCACCATTAGAAAATAAAATAATTAATTTACAAAATAGAATAAAATTAAAATAACAATTAAAACAAACAGAATGATCTTCATTAAATTCAATAAAAATCAGCTACTTACACAAAAAAAACATAAAAATAAGAAAAAGAACTAATACAGAACAATCTACATGAAATAAAATAAAACCAGCTTCTAGCACTAAAAATGAATAAAATAAAATAAAGACAAATTGACAAAAATACAATAAAATAAGAAAACAAAACAAAATAATACAAAACAATCCACATAAAATTAAATAAAATCTGCTACTAGAACTAAAAATTTTATTTAAAAATGAATGAGAATGAAAAAATTATCTAAGAAAAAAAAACTTATTATGCAAAATAACCCACATAAAACTGAATAAAAGCAGCTACAAGTACTATAAGAAAAGAAAAGAAATTAATTTTACAAAAATAGAATAAAAAAATAGTAAGAAAAAACTAAAAGTACTTAAAAAATCCATATAAAATTAACTAAAACCAGCTACCAGAGCTACAAAATAATAATAGTAATAAATCTCCAAAAATAAAATAAAACAAAAACCGTGTATAACACAAAATATTCCACATAAAATGTTATAAAACCAGATAATAGCACTAAAAATAATAAAAACAAATTTACAAATATAGAATGAAAGAAAAATAAGGAAAAAAAAATAATACAAAATAATCCACATAAAATTAAATAAACAGCTACTGGCACAATAAGAAAATAAAAAAGTTAATTTACAAAAATAGAATAAAACTAAATAGATCTATGAAAACAAAATTGAATATATAATTTAATCATAATACTGTAAGTTGTAGTTAATAATATTTAATATTAATTTGTGCCGAGTTTTTAGTCTTTCATAGGTAAATTATTCTGGTACAATCATACCATGAAATGTGTTGTTTTTTTAAATAAATAAATAAAACGTAAAATAATAAACAAAATAAAACAAAACAAGGAATACTAAATCAACATGACTGAAAAGAGGCAAAACAACTGATTTTTTACATCCATGTTTCTGGGCCCAAAAAGCAGAAAAACATCAGAGTCCTTCAGATCACAGGTTTATTTTATATTTATATATTATTTATAGATAAACTGTGAATATAAAGACAAGTTAAACTAATTTATTATTTATGGCCGATTTTCCTGCTAAATTGACTCATTCAACACTAAATCTCAGTCTTAGATTCTCTAGAGCTGCTAAAGTTAACCAGCCGAGACGCCAATAACACTGAGAAAGACGACAAAAACATACAAACTTTCTTTAAAAATTTACTACGAACAAGAGGAGCTATCAGAGAACTCACTATGTTCTTTGTAATGTGGAGACAAATTTGGAATTTCATCAGATCTGGAAACATCTCACATGCTGATGGGTTTGAATCTTTAAATGACCAAAATGTGGTGCAAAATGACTGAAGTGGATACAAGATGACTGAAAAGGTGGGGTACAGTGACTGAAATAATGTCTAAAATGATTGAAATAAAGTACAAAATGACCAAAAAGTGGTGCAGAATGACTGAACAGTGGTGCAAAATGACCAAAAAATGGTGCAAGATGACTAAAATAAGGTGCAAAATGACCAAAATAGGGTGCAAAATGACTGTAATAAGGTTCAGAATGACAAAAATGGTGCAGAATGACCGAAATAATGTGCAAAATTACCAGAAAGTGGTGCAAAATGACTGAAAAATGGTGCAAAATGACCTAAAAGTGGTGCAAAATGACTGAAATAATGTGCAAAATGACCAGAAAGTGGTAAAAAAAATGACTGAAAGGTGGTTAAAAAAAAAAAAAGACCACAAAGTGGTGTAAAATGACTGAAATAAGGTGCAATATGACCAAAAAATAGTGCAAAATGACAGAAATAAGGTGCAAAATGACAGAAGAGATGCAAAATGACAGCTCAATACTTTTTCTGTGATTTTACTACGTGTAATTTATTGAAACATCTAGCAAGGGGGGAGTATGACAGTAAATGTTGATAAAATCCCAGTTTAAAAGGTTCATTCTTCACAGCATGGTTTGAAAATACCAGGACGTCTGACACCAAATACCAGCAGCTCTTATTGATTTTAGCCCTTTGGTCGGACAGAACTTCCAGAACTTCCAGAACTTCCAGACCTTCGCTCCTGTGCAGCTTCTCAAATGCTCTTATTAACAAATAAGTCAAGTTTATGTGCACAGACCTAAATGCAGCCGGAGTCTCTGCAGACTTCCAGCGTTATGAAACAATAAATGAAAATGACAATCCTGAGGCCTTCAGCGAACGAAGGAAAAGCTCATTACACAGAACAGAGTTACAGTTTAGTTTATGAGATACAGACGGAAAATAACAATCTTGTTGTGAAAATTAGCCTCTGATGCCACAGAAATAATAGACTGGAAGTCAGAGCACACGCTGGTCCAGGTGGTGGTTTCAAGACCATCAGGTTTATAAAATAACGAGACAGGGAGATGGACGGATAATGAGCATTTTACAAGCTTTATCCGCAAAAAAGAAGCAGAAAATGAGCACGAAGAGATACAAAACAACTTAAATAATGTATAAAATGACTGAAATAATGTACAAAACGACTGAAAGAAGGTGCAAAATGACTAAAACCTGGTGCAAAATAACCAAAAAAGTGGTGCAAAATGACTGAAAAGAGATGCAAAATTACCCAAAGCTGGTACAAGACGGCTAAAATAAGGTACAAAATGACTGAAAATGGACACAAAATGACAAAAAAAATGGTACTGGATGACCAAAAAGTTGTTAAAAATGACAAGACATGCAAAATGAACAAAAACTGTTGTAAGACGACTAAAAAATGACACAAACTGACTAAAAGAATGGTGCAAAGTGACAAAAGGTAGTGCAAAACAACTGAAATAAGATGAAAAATGACCAAAAAGTGGTGCATAATGACTGAAACGAGAGGAAAAATGACCAAAAAAGGTGTAAAATGACTGAAAAGAGATGCAAAATTACCAAAACGTGGTGAAAAATGACTGAAAATGGATATACAATGACTAACAGAATGGAGCAGAGTGACCAAAAGTGATGCAAAACAAATGAAATAAGGCATAAAACTACCAAAACATGGTGCAAAATGACCAAAAGTGGTGCAAAATTACTGAAAAGAGATGCAAAATGATAGAAGTAGGGTGCAAACCAACAAAAATGACTGAACTAAGGTGCTAAATGACCAAAAAGTGATGCAAAATGACTAAAAACCTGGTGTAAAATGACTGAGAAGTGGTATAAAATGACTGAAAAGTGATGCAAAAAGCACCAAAAGCTCTGGAAAATGAATGAACAGAGACGCAAAATGACTGAAATAAGGTGCAAAATGACCAGAAAAATGGCGCCAACTAATTGAAAAATGGTGCATTATGACTGAAAAGTGGTGTAAAATGACCAAAAACTGGTGCAAAATGGCTGAGAAATGTTGCAAAATGACTAAAAAACGGTGCAAAACGCACCAAAAGTTATGGAAAATGAATGAACAGGGATGCAAAATGATTGAAATAAGGTGCCAAATGACTGAAAAATGGTGCAAAATGATGGCAATAAGGTGCAAACTGACAAATAAATGGTGCGGTGACGACAAAGCAGTCCAAAATAATTGAACTAAGGTGCTAAATGACCAAAAAGAGACGCAAAATGACTGAAAAACACAGCGACTATGAATAGAATCAAAGAACCACAAAAACATGTAAAATTACAACAATATAATTACATAAAAAAAGTGTCACAAAAAGATGAAAACTGATCTAAAAGAGACACAAAATAGTTGTAAAATGACCAAACAAACCAGATTAGACAAAGAAAACATGGTAAGATACTGAAGTCATAAAACAGGAGGATTAAAAGATCACCAACAGATTCAGGTTTTATGTAAAGAAACAAACTGACCACAAAGAGCTGCAAAATGACTGCGAGGTGCAGAGTGATGACATACGAGACGAGAAAGAGGTGAAAATGACCACATAGTGAAGTAAAGTGAAGTGCATGCTGGGAGAGCATTCGGTTTCAGGGAACTGAAGGTTTAAAGGGAGGGTGGATGGATTATTGAACAGCTCTGTAGGCTTTTATCAGGATTCACCTGCACAACTGCACTGGAAGAAAACACAGACTAAAGAGAGGAAAAACCAATACAGAGATGAAAAATGAGGCATAACGACTGCAGACAAATGGAAAACGACCACAAAAAGATGGAAAATTATGGAAAATACATTTAAAGTGATAACAGTAATGTACAAATTTACCGTGAAGAGGTGCAAAATGGCTGCAACCAGATAGAAAATGACCACAACGAGATAAAAAATGACCACAACGAGATACATAATGACCACAACGAGATACATAATGACCATGAGATAAAAAATGACCACAACGAGATACATAATGACCACAACGAGATAAAAAATGACCACAACGAGATAAAAAATGACCACAACGAGATACATAATGACCACAACGAGATACAAAATGACCACAACAAGATACAAAATGACCACGAAATAAAAAATGACCACAACGAGATACAAAATGACCACAACGAGATAAAACATTACCACAATGAGATACATGATGACCACGTGACACAAAATGACCACAGCGAGATACAAAATGACCACAACGAGGTACAAAATGACCACAAGATAAAATATTACCACAATGAGATACATAATGACCACAACGAGATACAAAATGACCACAACAAGATAAAATATTACCACAATGAGATACAAAATGACCACAACGAGATACAAAATGACCACGATGAGATATAAAATGACCACAACGAGATACAAAATGACCACAAGATAAAATATTACCACAATGAGATATAAAATGACCACAACGAGATACAAAATGACCATGACGAGATAAAAACGTCCACAAAATCAATGAAAACGACCACAAACAGTCGCAAAATGACTGCAATGAGATGTAAAATGTCTCCAAAGCAATGCAAAATGACTGCAAAGACCTTGTAATGATAATAAAAACATCGAAAATGAACACAATGAGCCACAATGACTTCAGAGACGAAGAATGAGCATGAAAAAAGTGAAATGACTGCAATGAGATACAAAATGACTGTGACGGGATATAAATAGTATGAGAGCAATACAAAGAGAGCAGGATGACCATAAAAACAGTGAAAATGACCTGCATGCCAACAACCCCTCAGAGACTCTAGATTTATCTGTTTCAGCTGTGTTCTGTGTCAGGATCTCGCTGCTGTGCTGGAGGTCTGGAGGTTCTGTCACATGTCGCAGTTCTTGTCCTCACAGGGAAACTCAGGACACAAAGAAATGTCAGATTCCTGAAGTGCCAAAGCGTCTGTAACACCCTGTAAAAGCCGGCAGAAGCTCTCAGGCCCGGAGTGTCTCGTTGACTCCATTAGCTGGAATGGGTTTAGCTTACAAGACAACAAACCTGCCCGAACACCGGGACTCTTCTGGATCCTCCTCATGTTTTATTCATGGCGGCGGTGGCGCTGCCTGATCAATAAAACATACCTGTGTGCTCGCCTCCTCACCTCTCCATCCTCCAGAGCCCAGACCTGGTGATAAAACAGCACAGATGGATGGCCTTTTCAAACCAGGAGAAAATGACTACAATCCAGGCCATGTCCCTCCTCCGTGAGCCGAGTCTCTAATCCAGAGAGGAGCTTCTGCTGCTCAGGTTTCCCCTAAAAAATACAGGAAATAAGAGTTCTGTTAGAAAACTCTCGGTTTTATTGTTACAGATTATCCTAAAGGGCATCGGCTGTTCTGGAAAACATAGATTCAATTAAGTGTAACTGCAGTCTGATTCTACTTTAACCCTCGTCTCGTCCTGCGGGTCAAAATTGACCCGTTTTAAAGTTTGAAAATGTGGAAAAAATATATTTTTTCACAGTGAAACTTCTGATGTCCACATTTTCAATGTTTTTGGGAAATCTTTGAACATTTTTTTGGTGGAAAAAAGAAATGTGGAAAATGTTTCTTAAGAACATTCACATAAAAAACCAAAATCCAACGAATTTTGCTGGATTTTGGTTGATTTTTATGTGAATGTTCTTAAAGAAAATATTAGAAGTTTTACTGATATATATGGAATCACTTTAGATATTTTTAGGATTTTTTTGGAAGATTTTTACTAATTTTTTGAAAATATTTACAAGAATTTTGTGGCCAAATTTGAGGAATTTTTTTTAAAAAATAAAACTTTCAAGGGAAACTTTTGAGGAATTATTGGAATTTTCTTCTTGAAGGTACAGTTTCATTCACTGCACTTCATTATTTTAGCAGAAAAAAAGAGTTTTTTTGAGGATCTGAAAGTGAATCTCAGAAATGACAAAAACAAAATCCACTAGCAGCTGATTTGATTTGATTACAGGCCTTTATATACTGTCATTAATAAATAAATAAATTTTTAATGTGACTTTTCTAACAACGTATTGTTATTTTATTGATATTGTGCAATTACAGAAAAAAAGCTTTGATTTACACGTTCAAAATAAAAAAAAAAACTAGGTCAAACCAGTAAATAGCTGTGTTAGATTTGATCCTAAAGTATTTTTACTGCCTTTAAAAAAACTATATATCGCCAATTGAAGAATGGTAGATGATTTTGTAAACTGTAATTTCACAAGTTTTCCCCATTATTATAAAGTAAATTCACAGAAAAATATATTAATTTTAATTGACTAAAAAAACCTAAAATACAAAAATATACTAAAAATATATAATTATTTGCATAAAAACAAAAATATACTAAAAATATATAATTATTTACATATACTGTTATTACTGCATATTACTGCTATTATTTTCATATGGGTGTGTGTATTGTGGGTTAAAAATTGTAAATAATATTTCAACATTTTCCATGTTTTATGGTAAAATAAAGGTAATGAATTAAAATTAAACAATATTAATTTACATACATACTGACAAAAAATAATATCAACACCAAAAATCTAGATTCTAAAATTGGTAAAAATAAATAAATAAATAAATTTCAAAAAAGATAAATACAAAAGTTTGCTCTTTCGCAATGTGTGACCATAAAATTACAGTTTTACTGCACTGAAAACCAGCTGAAAAAAAACATAACTATTTTGCATATACTTGCAATTATTTTCATTTTTAGTTTTTCTGTATATTATGGGTTAAAAACAGTTACTTTTTTAAAAAAAAAAAAAACCCAAGTCATGTAAAAATACAGATAATAAATAATAAAATTACACAAATTAATTTACATGCTGGCTGTAAATAAAATAAATAAATGTCTCCATCAACAATCTGTATTTTAAAAAATGTAAAAAGAAAATATTTTTGTTGTTTCACAGTGTGTGACCATAAAATAATGGTTTTGATGCACTAAAATCAGCTTTTTAAAACAAAAACAATTATTTTGCATATACTTATTTTCATTTTTAGTTTTTCTCTATATCATTTGTTTAAAAATGATTAATAATATTTTACATTTTTCAAGTTATGTTAAAATACAGATAATAAATTAAAATTACAAAACATGAATTCATATGCTGACTGTAAAAAATATAAATGACATATTGTCTACATCAACAATCTGCATTTAAATTTGAAAACAGCCATAAACAAAAAAGACAGTGTGACCATAAAATTGCAGTTTTACTGCATTGAAATCAACAAAAAAATATAATTATTTGGAGATACTTATTTTCATTTTTAGTTTTTCTGCAATTTATGGGTTAAAAAATGGTAAATTATACTTTACTGGTTTTTCAAGTTATGTTAAAATACAGATAATGTATCAAAATTACAAAATATTAATTTACACGCTGACTGTTCAAAAAATTATCAACACCAAAAATCTATATGTTAAAATCCATTTTAAAAAAAGTTATTTCTTTCACAGTATGTGACCATATACTTACTTTCATTTTTAGTTTTTCTGCACATTAAGGGTTAAAAAAATGGAAAATATTTTACACATTTTACAAATTATGTCAAAATACAGATAATATATTAAAATTACAAAATAGTAATTTATACGCTGACTTTTTTTTTAAAAAAGTGTCTACATCAACAATCTTTATTATTTTTGACAAAATTTCCACAAAGTTATGATTTAATCGTATTTAAGTCAACTAAAAATATTATTCTACAGACATTTGCTGTCATTTTCTCACTTTTTTAAATAGTTTTTTTTAACATTATGGTATTTTATCTGGCATCCTGACAGCTGGATTTTCACTATTTTGTTTATTTGTTTAATATAATTCTTTTTACAGTGGTCACAACCAAAATATTCATCTGTCCAACCATTCCACCTTCACTGTTTCACGCTTCCCTCTAAAATCAGAAATTATTCTGCTGCTGGATCTTCCTCCACTGTTCTGAGAAGCTCCACTTGATTTTCTATTTTAGAATCTGGCTGCAGGGAGTTTTTACTTCCAGCCTCGATGGCCCACTTTCCTCTCAGTCTCACTTCGTCCACACGGCTCCAGACAGGAGGAGATAATAGTATAAAACAATCATGAAGTAATGAGGGGATACTTGGGAATGACTCGGCGTGATGCATCATAGAACTTCAGGGGAAACCAGGAGTAATGTCCGGGCCATTAGAGATTAATGAGTCGTTATTAGTTGGTTTTGTGCAGAGTTAATCAAGCAGAATTACTCATCAGTGTGATCAGTGACAGGCATTTGTGAGCAAATTATAACCTCATGATCAGCCTCCTGGTCTGTTCTGTAATAAATGATGATGATCTGCAGCAACGGGGTCGTTTCAGAGTCTGTTCACAGTTTACTTTTTAGTTATTCGAGTCACAAAACTTAAGTTCAGGCAGATATTGTGGCTGAATTTTGAGAATTTCTTACGTTTTCAGACAGACCCGTACACCCTCAATTAAACATGCTGCCTGTGAAGCCATTTTAAGGTTAAATATCTTCAGAAATAAAACTCCAACAGTCATGAAATTTGGTAAAAACACAAACAGAATTCGTTCCAGCAGGCTTGAATCATGAAAACGCTCCAGCAGATGGCAAATTTTTAATCATCGGTTCTTAAAAATGGGAAACAAAGTGCAAAATCTTCAAACAAAGACAACATGTAGGCCAGCGTATGTATATATATATATATATATATATATATATATATATATATATATATATATATATACATATATATATATACATATATACATATATATATACATATGTGGATGGATCCATATTTCTACTAAACATCTCTAACATCAGTAGAATCTGATGTGTATGAAATTTGACCAGACAAGGATCCAGTTTTTAGATATTTTTACTTTGAAACTCATCCAAACTGGCTCAAAACTGATCCAGAATGACTGAAAATTGTCCACACTTACTACAACATTGTCCAAAAAGGGTATTAAAAAGATTTTTTTTTTTAAAGTGACTTGAAATCTGTCCAGAATGACTCAAAATTTTCCACAATAGAGGTCTAGGTATTGGTGTTCATAGAGGTCTAGATGTTCATAGAGGTCTAGATGTTGGTGTTCATAGAGGTCTAGATGTTCACAGAGGTCTAGGTGTTCATAGAGGTCCAGATGTTCATAGAGGTCTAGATGTTGGTGTCCATAGAGGTCTAGATGTTCACAGAGGTCTAGATGTTCACAGAGGTCTAGGTGTTCATAGAGGTCGAGATGTTCATAGAGGTCTAGATGTTGGTGTTCATAGAGGTCCAGATGTTCATAGAGGTCTAGATGTTGGTGTTCATAGAGGTCCAGATGTTCACAGAGGTCTAGATGTTCATAGAGGTCTAGATGTTGGTGTTCATAGAGGTCTAGATGTTCATAGAGGTCTAGATGTTCACAGAGGTCTAGATGTTCACAGAGGTCTAGGTGTTCATAGAGGTCCAGATGTTCATAGAGGTCTAGATGTTCATAGAGGTCTAGATGTTCATAGAGGTCTAGATGTCCATAGAGGTCTAGATAATGGTGTTCATAGAGGTCTAGATGTTCATAGAGGTCTAGATGTCCATAGAGGTCTAGATAATGGTGTTCATAGAGGTCTAGATGTTCATAGAGGTCTAGATGTTCATAGAGGTCTAGATGTTGGTGTTCATAGAGGTCTAGATGTTCATATCTAGAAGAAAAAGAAAGATGGATCAAACAAGAAGTGTAAAAAACTAGGCAGAAAGCGGCACTCACAGTCGTATAATCCTAATTATTTCTTTTTAATTACTAAGTTTTTGCTGATTTGATTTGCTGATTTGTTCCTTGGTTGTTTCCAGCTACAGTCTGGTGCACTGAACTGTTAAGTGTTTTTATATTTCTTTAAGCAGATGTCAGGAGATGTTTTCTGTTCACTTCAAAGCTTTTCTCTGCAGATATTTCAGCTTGTCTAAGGAGGACAGGTACAGGTGGAGCTGATTACTTTAAACTGGTGCTTTTAATTGAGCTCAACCAGTTCCAGCTCCAGTGTTGTGGATTCTGACTCTCTTTATAAAACTAATCCATCATTAATGAACTTTCTTTCACCTGCTTTTCCTCCATAATGAGTCCAAATGTTGGCCAGGAGAAAGGTCACTTTAACAGACCAAACTGATTTAGTGGAAAAATGAAAACTGTGTCACTATGAAATCACCCATTCTGCTGCAAATATTTGTCAGTTTAATGCTTACAGCTGGAAATTTACAGATAAGACAGTTTTGGGGAGTAAAAATACAAAAATTCACACACGAAAAAAACAAGAAAATTCTCATCATTCTGTGAAAATATTTTACAGAATTTACAATGTAAATTTTTTTTTTACATTTTTAAAAAATGTTTTAACCTTATTAAACTGCATTTAAAAAAACTATTTACTGATTTACCTCAATTTATGTATATTAATGTTTGAAAAATGGTAAAATATAAAATAAAAATAAGAAGAAGAAGAACTGTAAACTGATTTTCCCTGTTTTGTAAAAGAAAAAAAGAAAAAAGGAATTTACATCTCAATCATAAAAAGGGCTAAAACAGCACATAGTACATCAAAAATCTGCATTTTATAAGTAGTAGTTTTTTTTGCTTTTTTTTCCAATGTGTGGCTGGAAAATTGCATGATTTTTAGCATAATTAATTAATTTTTTAAAATTCTACATATATTTGCTGTTTAAATATTGGTCAGTTTAAAGCTTTGTTGCAGCTGGAACTTTCCAGATAAGACAGTTTTTAGAGGGTAAAAATACAAAAATTCACATGAAAAACAGAGAAAAATTCTCAACATTCTGTCAAAATATTTTTACAGAACTTACAATGTAAAAAATGTGTTTGACAGTGACGATTTAAAGTTTGAAAATGATTACAAATAAATAAATACAAAGAATTTATTGATTTACTTAAAAATATTTATATAAAGGTTTGAAAACTGTTAAATAGTAATGATAATAACAATAACAACAACAACAACAATAATAATAATAATAATAATAATAATAATAATAATAATAATAAACGTAAACTGTCTTTTCCCATTTTGTGAAAAAAAACATGAATTTACAAGTTAACCATGAAAATACGCTACAACAGTAGATAATGTCCCATCAAAAATTTGTATTTTTATAGATACTATTTATTTTTCAACAATGTGTGGCTGTAAAATTGCATGTTTTTTGTGTAATTAATTCAGTGTTTTTTATTCTACACGTATTTGCTGTCATTTGAAATTTTAAAAAAAAAATTTACATTAAAAGTTGAGAAATGCTAAATAATTTTAAAAGACTTTATTGTACAGATTCTTGCTCTTCTTTGAAATTATAGAAAATATCATGTAAAATCACAGAAAAAAATATTCATTTAAGTAAAAAAACCTAACAAAAACAGGTCAAAACTGTAAATAATGTCCACATGAAATATCTTATGTGTACTTTTTAAACATGTAGCCGTAAAATCATACTGTTCTATTGAATTTAAAGATAAAAATATCACTATTTTATAAATATTTGCTGTTAATTTTACAGTTTTAACATTTTTTTTAGAATTCCAGTATCCCCCAGTTTTTAAAGGTATTTTTTCCTCTGCCTTTATGTTCAGATTTTTTTGTTACAGATTTTCTTTTCCAGTGTCGTTTTGGCATTCAAAAACAAATAAATAAACTCTGCACAGGTAAAATGTGAGCCAGTGGAGCAGCACCACCTGGAATAACATGGAGTAACCCAGAGGCAGGTCGGTACAAGTTTTCTGACTGTTTTAGTGAGGAGAACCAGTGATCTCATTTAGTTTGACTTGCAGTAAAAAGTCGTTCTGTGCAGCTTCCCAGCATGTGTTCATCCATCAAACCCTTGCTGGCTTCCTCTAAATCCCCACCAATCACCTGACATAACGAGTTACTGTACAATCTGTAAGCAGCACAAAATAGCTTCTACTTCAATCAGTTCCTGAATTTTTCACAGTCAGAGGCAGAAAATGCAAATGACGAACTGCTGACCGTTTTAATAGTCCTTCCGCTGCGTTTGGATGACGTGCTTTTCACTCCACGACTATTAATTCTGTTTTAATGCTGCAGTTTGATGCCAGTGTGGATAATTCTGGGCTTTACGGGACACAGCTGCAGCCTGGTGAGAGGAAAACAACCGTTTCTCCTCCTCACTGAGGTCAAATTACTGCACTGTGCAATGAGCAATGAGCGGTCACAGCAAGTTCGCTGTTCTTTCTACAGTAAAAATGGCCACATTTTGTCCCCAAATCTACAAAAATCTCTGTAATCTTACTGCTTTCTTTAAACTTTTCTGTTAAAACCAGCCCTGCTTCTTGAATTTAACCATTCACTAATGTGGAATGGCTGCAATTATCTTCTTTTAGGGAGAAAGACAAGAATTAATTTCATCCATTTCCATTTTTCTGTTCTTTTACATGCAAAATTAGACACATTAAAATAATTTACCGCAAATGATAACATTCAAACTTACATTTAGAAATGGTTATCAAATTTTACATTGGAATAACACATTCGTGTACAAACATTTACACATATTTGTAAAAAACATGTATATCAGGACAGTTTTAGTTTCCAATGACAATCCCACATTTTGGTTCTTTCATAGATTATTAAAGATCTTCTGGAAATATGACGAAAGCTATTGGGTCAAAAATAAACAAACAACAACTAAAATGATCTGTTTTGTACAAAGTTCTACTAATCAATTCTTAGTTTCATGGCTTCTTACTTGTCATGAGTGATTCCAGTCGACTACAGCTGCTGACTCCTCTGATTCAGTTTAAACAGAACCATTAGATTCACTCATCAGACTGGTCTTGATTTTGTACTAGTTTTTGATTTTTTTTAGGACTGGTTTTGGACCGTTTCTAAAACTGGGTTCAGTTTTGGTTTTGGGCTGGTTTCAGACTGTATTCTGACTGGCTCTGGATATTCTTAGGTTCAAGTTTGATTTTGGTACTGGTTTTATACTTTTGTAGGTCTGATTTGAGACTGTCTTGGACTTTTTTTAGGAGTAGTTTGGTTTGGTTTTGGTGCGATTTTGTACTGGTTTGTGACTTTTTTTGGACTGGTTGCAGACTGTATTCTGACTGGTTGTGAAAACTTTTGAGACTGGTTTAGGTTTGATTTTGGTCCTGGTTTTAGACCTTTTTAGGACTGGTTTCAGACTGTCTTGGTCAGGTCTTTTTTCTACCCCAAGAACACCAAACCTACCATCCAGCATGGTGGTGGCAGTATCATGCTCTGTGGAACTGTGGCTTTACACAAAGTAAATGGAATAATGAAGAAGGAGGATTAAACCCCAAAACCATCAGCAGAAGGTTGATCTTGGGCACAGTTGGATGTTTAAACAAGACGATGAGCCCAAACACACATCAGACGTGGTAAAGAAATGGTTCCATCAGGTTAGAATGAAGGTTCTAGAATGAAGGTTCTAGACTGGTCTCCCCAAAGTCCTGACTGAAACCCATCAAGAACCTGAGGACTGATGAAGAAACAAGTCAACACATCTAGTTGGATTGAACCATTTCTGTCATGAAGATAAACCAGAAGCTTGAAACCAAAATAACTTAGCTAAGATGGAAATGGACAAATATAACCAAATATTAGCATTTCTGTTTCTATAATTTTGACCCAACAGATTTCCAGAAGATCTTAAATAAATCTATGAAAGAACCAAAATGCTGGATTGTTTTTCACAACTAAGATTTATGTGTTTCAATGATTCCATCAGAGTAAATTCAAATTTCTAGGAGTCACTGGAAACTCAAGACTGACGTGGTAAACATGGTCTTTACAAGCGGATGGAAACTTTTGTTTGTGACTTCATATTTACCTCACAAACTAACCCTACACCACAATGGCCAAGATTTCCATTTAACAATATCTGAAAGCAGCTCTTACAAAAGATTATTTTTCTACCTTCACCAGATAAAGTCCCTTAAATTAGACAAACACCAGCCGAACCCTACAGTTCTAAAATCAATCAGACATGTTTTATTCAGCCGTGGGTGGTTCAGACTTTTTCCCGATGTTGCTTTGTGCGTTAAAATGTTCTTTTTTGTCTCAGATTTGTCTTTTGCTGTTCATATTTATTGTCAGTGTGGGTTGTAGATGTTTTATGTGCCGGTCTGACAGACTGAGAGTTAATGATTCTGCCTCGGTATTTCCAGCGCAGAGTGATTTAAAGTAGAAATCAGACGGACAGCAGGAAGCAGGTTGGAGATAAGTCTGACCTTATATCTAATATTGATGTTTAAAGGACATTTCCAGCTGAGGACCTGCGGACCGTATGACACGCTCTTATGCACAATTTATGACCAGATTTGGAAGAAGGGGTCATGGCGTTTGTGGCAACAAATCAATCGTACAAGTTCAAATTATGTTTTTTAGCCCTGAGAGGTCGGGATGAAAGTGTCAGTAGGTTCACACTGTTCAGACTGAAATACCTCAACAACTAGCAGATGCTTAAAATTAAAATTTAAGTAAAAATGAACAACGAATCTATGACTTCGGTGGTTTCCTGACGCTCATGAGGCTGTGACATTTTACTGAGATTTGTTGACCAAATAATTAGATTGAAATTTGACACAGACTGTCATGTTCTCCTCAAAATTAATTGCAATTAATCAGTCAAACAAAGTTTGATTAAAGGATTGGATGATTATGTTGTTAGCTGCTAAAAAAGATCATTCAAATGTAAACAATAACTACACTCCATCTATAAAATGGTGCGAAAATAATAAAAACTGTATTTGACAAAACAGTTAAGACAATATCGCACTGTCCTCTGGTCAAATTATTACAGTTTAATACTTTTATAACCACATATTACCAAAAACAGTGAGATCCCCATCAGTCTAAAATTTGTCTTTAATGCTAGTTGTGTTATAATAATTTTAACATATGCTAAACTACCATTGTTAATGAGGACCTTAATGTAAAAAATAAAAAACGCCTCATTTTGCTTTTTAAGAACAGTTTTGCCACAACAACAACACTACTACTGTGGTTCACGGTGTTTAGAGCTAATTAGCTATTTTAGCATGCTAACACACCAAACTATATTTGTTAATGAGGACATCTGTCACATCTCTTAATTGCTACTGTCAAGTAAAAGCTTAAATGCTACCATTATAATAATAAAAACATGTTTTTGTCATCACCATGTTAGCATAATTTTTGTGAGCATGCCAGAATGCTAGCATTTAACTTAGCCTCGCAAAGTTGCTAGCATGGCTGTGGATTCTTTGCCTTGTTAAAATGTCTTTTATTGTATATTTCAAAATTCAAAATAATTTTGAATGACAATTTAGCCACAAAAAGAAAATACTAATTTCTGATCTTTGTGTTAAATGCTAATTAACAAATGTTAGCCTGCTAACACACGAAGCTTGAGTTAGTAATGAAGGCCTATGTTGCATTTCACACTTCTACTGTTGAATAAAGGCCTATAATTCCACCAAACAACAAACAAACTATACCCATCACTATGTTAGCATGCTGATGATAGCACTTAACTTACGGCTGCTAACATTGCTGTACACTTTATCTTGTTTGTACAGTATGTGAGGTATTTTTGCTTTACTTTTGATTCTAAAAGATCCTTTTTGGCAGACAGTTTAACCAGAAAATGAAAACAGTACTTTGGTTTACAAACACAATGTAGCTGTTCTTTGTGTTTAATATTAGCATGCTAACATACCAAACTGGAGCTGTCAATGTGGACTTTTGTTGTATTTCGCCACTGTTGCGGTCTAATTTAGGCATAAAATGCTGCCAAAATAGTAAGTAGAAAAACAAACTATACTCATCACTGTGTTAGCACCACAACTGTGCTAGCATGCTGATGTTAGCACGTAACTTTGGGGTGCTAACATGGCTGTAGACTCCTACTTTTGCTTTTTTTTTTTTAATCCCTTATTAATCCCACAAGGGGAAATTCTGATTTTCCCATATCTCCCAACTGGGGGAGTCACAGTGACGGGTCAGCCGCGGTACAGCGCCCCCTAGAGCAGGAAGGGTTAAGGGCCTTGCTCAAGGGCCCAACACTGGCCACATCGGGGCTTGAACCTCTGACTTTCTGATCAGCAGTCCAGAGACTTAACCGTTGCGCCACCACTGCCCCATAAATGATCATCTTTGGAATACAATTTACTCAGAAACAGAAAACTGAACGTACACAAAAAACAACGTAGCCTGAGCTGTTCTTTGCGTTTAATGCTAATTCGCTAACATTAGCATGCTAACACACCAAAGTGGAGTTGCCAGTGTGGACTTTAGTCGCATCTCACCAGTGCTGCGGTTTAATAAAGCCATGAAATGCTGCCATAACGACAACAAAAACAATGTTAATCATAATAGCTAGCCTGCTGATGTTGGGAGCTAATGTACAAAGGAGCTAACATGGCTAAAGAAGTGTTGAAGGATTCATTTTAGTGGACATTTTGACCAACATCCATTAAAATGAGTCTCCGTCTTCCTCCTTGTTGTTGCAGAGTGCTCTTCCGTCTATATATTCCAATTAAACAATTGCAGAAATGCCTGAGCTCTCCCTCTGCGGCATAATTACATGTTTGGACGCCGAGATTAGCATCTGAACATGGTTATCAGAGAAAAGCTGCGTTATCAGACACTCGCCTCCAGTGTGCTAAAAAAATATCAGACCCACAGTCTAATGTAGGGCACCTCCATTTGAATATTTCATGCAGTTTGCCCGAGCATCAGAGCCCATCCCGTCGTACGTCTAAGCTAACGTGATTAGAGCCTCTACATTATTAACACCACGGCCGGCTGGAAGTGATTGTGCAGAAATGTGCTCTGGGTGATCTCCACAAACGTTTTCCATCAAATGCTATCTCCACAATGAAGTGTGATTTCATGGAGCTGATTTAAAACGCTGCTCTTCTTCTCAGCAGAGCAAAGAGAAGCCTCGGTTTCTCTTCCACTCCGACTATCATGTGTTTCATATTTGAATCTGCACATCTTCATCCTCTGCCGTTATTAGGGGGAATTGTGAGACTGGAAAAGCAACACTGCAATCTTCTTGTAATCCAATTTCTCAATAGTTCTGCAGGCTGTTAAAACTATAAACACATTACGAAAGAGGCTTTTTTTTTTCCATCTGCGAGATGAAAAACTATTTCAATAATTCGACACTCGGAATCAGAATTGGAGGGAATTCAATTTGTATTAAAAGGAACAAAATCCTGCAAATAAGACGTGGTTTTTGAGAGCAGAGAGCATCTAGTTTACCTCCTGGCAGCAGCAGAGAGAAATACTTTACTGCTAAACAAACTGAGACATGTGTAAAAGCAGTAAAACTAGCTAAAATATGAAAAAACAAAACACTCTTTTGAAAAATGTGAAGAAATGGTAATATTTAAGCAATTTGGGTGCCAAAAATACCGTAAAATAACAAAATAGTCATCTCATTAAATTTTTTAAAAAAAAGCTATTTTACATTTTTCAATGTATTTTCTTTCCTTATTTTACCATTAGGTCATGTGAAATTATACATTTTTCAATCAAAATATTTAATAAATTATATTTATATATGAAAAAGCAGTAAAATTAACTATGTATGTAAAAAACAAACAAAACAAGACAACACTTTCGAAAATGTGAAGAAACTAATATTTAAGCAGTTTTGGCACAAAAAATACTGTGAAATAACAGAAAATAGTCATCTCATTTTAAAAGAAAGCATTTTTACATAATTAAAATGTATTTTCTATCCTTATTTTACCATTAATTCATGTGAATTTTTTATTCAAATTAACTCAAAATGTTTAATAAACTATATTTACATGTGTAAAAGCAGTAAAATTAGCTATAATACATAAAAAAACAACAAAAAAAACAAAACAAGACTATACTCTTGAAAAATGTGAAGAAATGGTAATATTCAAGCAGCTGGGTGCCAAAAATACTGTAAAATAACAAAATAGTCATCTCATTAAATTAAAAAAAGCCCTTTTACATAATTAAAATGTATTTTCTATCCCTATTTTACCATCAGGTCATGCGAAAATATATATTTTTTAAATCAAAGTATTTAATAAACTATATTTACATGTGTAAAATCAGTAAAATTAGCTAGAATATGTAACAAAAAAATACATATATAAAGATATGTTTGATTATATATACATTATACACTGTTGAAAACATGCTAAAGATATTTCATGTCAGTTGTAAAAACTTAACTATACAAAGTATTTCTCATTTAACAAACAAATAACGGTAAAAGTACACAATTAATCCTTTTTTTTGTTAACCATCACAACCTAATTTTTAGAAATATATTTACATGGCTAAACTTACAAAATAAAAAAATAATATTTGGAAATTTACAAAAGTATTTTGTCTTTTCATGTCAGAAAATACAGATTTTTGTTGAAAAATGTGCTAATTTATCATTATTCACAAGTATTTAGTATTATATTTGAATCTGCACATCTTCATCCTCTGCCGTTATTAGGGGGAATTGTGAGACTGGAAAAGCAACACTGCAATCTTCTTGTAATCCAATTTCTCAATAGTTCTGCAGGCTGTTAAAACTATAAACACATTACGAAAGAGGCTTTTTTTTCCATCTGCGAGATGAAAAACTATTTCAATAATTCGACACTCGAAATCAGAATTGAAGGGAATTCAATTCGTATTAAAAAGAACAAAAACGTGGTTTTTGAGAGCAGAGAGCATCTAGTTTACCTCCTGGCAGCAGCAGAGAGAAATACTTTACTGCTAAACAAACTGAGACAGAACAAACAGCCGGACCAGGTTTACTCTGCTGGATCACAGACTCCCCCTCAGCTGCTGCAGGGACAAATTATGAGCCAGGGCCCGATGCATTAACCATGCTGTTTAGACTCCATAAAATAGTCCACCCGTGTCCTCGGGGGAATAACGGAGTTCATCCAGGGACGAACGAGGAGCTTCGGCGGCTCCACAGAGACACAAAGTCCGATTAAAGCACTCAAACGCACTTCCAGTTAAGTGCAGCAGCAGCTCCGAATGAGGAGTCAGGAGCTGAAGGCTGCGGTGAAACACGACCAGATCCCAGCATGAAAGTCACACCGAGACGTTCAGGAGGAATCTGACGAGGCAGGAAGGAGCAGATAATGAAGCCGTGGACGCAAGTTTGTTTCTGCCAGGAGTCGGCGATGCGAAGCAGCAAGATCGATAGCATGATGGCACGAGTTAGTGAGGCGTGGAGAGGACATAATTAAGTCGAGGCAACAGCCGGAAACAAAACAAGATCACGCTCTTTCAAAAATGTCAAGAAACGGTGATATTCAAGCAGTTTGGGCACCAAAAATACTGCGAAATAACAGAAAATAGTCATATCATTAAAAAAAAAAGAGCAATTTTACATAATTAACCCTCATGTCATCCTGTGGGTCAAAACTGACCCGTTTTAAAGTTTGAAAATGTGGGCAAAAAAAACAGATATACTTTTTCACAGTGAAAACTTCCACATTTGAAACATTATTGGGAAATTTTTGAAAATTTTTTGGTGGAAAAAAAGAAATGCTTAAAAAAAGTCTTTTTAAGAACATTCAGGGGAAAAAAATCTTTTTTCTGAATGTTCTGATGAAGAAAATATTAGAAGTTTTACTGATATCTATGGAATCACTTTAGATATTTTTTTTTGAAGATTTTCATTAATTTTTTGAAAATATTTAAATTTTTTAAAATTCTTTTTAAAATTTTTAGCCAAATTTGGATTTTTTTAAATGAAACTTTTAATGGAAAGTTTTAAGGACTTTTTGGAATTTTCATCCTGAAGATTTTGCAAATTATTTATAAATTTGGGGAATTTTTTTACTGAATTTTTGGATTTTTTTTCAGACAAGGGAACAATATTTTTTGGTGCCCGTAAATGAAGACAACAGGAGGGTGAAAATGTATTTTCTATCCTTATTTTACCATTAGGTCATGTGAAATTTTAGTTCATTTTTTTAAAATCAAAATATTTCATAAATTATATTTACATGTGTAAAAGCAGCAAAATTAGCTATAATATGTAAAAAATAAACATATATAGAGATATGTTTAAATATATATATACTATACACTTATGAAAACACGCTAAACATATTTGATATCTGTTGCAAAAACTTCATTTAACAAATAAATAACTGTAAAAATTACAGAATGGATGTTTTTAGTTAACCATCACGTCCTAATTTATTTTTTTTTTTTACAAATATATTTACAGGATTAAAATTTAACAGTTTTATCTATCCATCCACCCATCCATTATCTATACACCACTTAATCCTCACTAGGGTCATGGGGGGTGGAGTCTATCCCAGCTGACTCAGGTGAAGGCAGGGGACACCCTAGACAGGTCACCAGTCTGTCACAGGGCTACATATAGAGACAAACAATCACTCTCACATTCACACCTACGGGCAATTTAGAATGATCAATTAACCTCAGCATATTTTTGGACTGTGGAAGGAAGCCGGAGTACCCGGAGAAAACCCACGCATGCACAGGGAGAACATGCAAACTCCATGCAGAAAGATCCCGGGAAAGCCGGGACGTGAACCAGGGATCTTCTAGCTGCAAGGTGAAAGTGCTAACCACTACGCCACTGTGCAGCCCTCAGTTTTATCTATGAAATACAAAAAAGAATATTTGTAAATAGGCAAATGTATTTTCTCGTTTCATGTCAAAAAATACACATTTTTGTCGAAAAAAATGCTAATTTAGCATTCTTCACAACCTTTTTATATTATTTCACATTAAAATTTAAAATTATTTTATTTTTGTGGGTTTTTTTGTATTTAATGAAGGATATTTCTGAGCAAAAACAATGAAAGTAGTCATAATGCTTCAGTCCGTTGAGGTCATTTTATTGATATATTCTAGTAGTTCAAAAATGTGAAATTCAGAATTTTTCAGTCCTTAAAATACATATTTTTTCCTTCAAATGACAGCAAATATCTGTAAAATAACGACATTTTCATCTGATTTAAAACAGTGACATTTTATGGTCTAACACTGTAAAATAACTAAACAAAAATTACTACAAAAAAAATACAGATTTTTAATGTGGACATTATGTTTAGTCTTAGCCTGACTTTTTCTTTTTATTTCAACATAGATTTAACATTTTTTTCTGTTATTTGACTAGTTATCATCTGTAGATTAAAAAAAGCATGGTAAATCGGTAAAATAATGAAAAAATGTACCGTTTTTGAAATAATTAAAAAAACAAATATCTGTGAAATATTTTTTTAAGATTTAAACAGTCAAACATTTAGCAATTTTATCATCAAAAATTGTAAAAGAACAAATTACTATTTTTAAAATTGGATATTATTGACAATAATTAATACTTTTACTTCTGTGATATTACTACTCAGTAATTTTTAAAAACTACAAGAATCTGTAAAATAACATTTTCAGTCCTTAAAATACATACATTTTCTTTTAAATTATACCAGATATCTGTAAAATAACATTTTTAGCCTATTTAAATGTGGTAAAACAGTGAAATTTTATGGTCCAACTTTGTAAAAAAAACAAAAATACAGATTTTTGATGTGGATATAGACAAAGTTTTAACTTGTTTTTTAATTTTTTTAAATTTCAACAGAGATTTAACAGTTTTCTGTGATTTTACTAGTTATTATCTGTAGTAGTATCTGTAGTAAAAAACATGGTAAATCAGTAAAATAATGAACAAAATCTATTGTTTTTCATATAATTTTAAAAAACAAATATCTGTAAAATAATTTTTTTTCTGATTAAAACACTGTAAAAAAAAAAGTACTTTTACCATCAAAAATTGTACAAAGAACAAATATTATTGGTAGTAATAAATACATTTTTCTGTGATTTTACTAGATATTATCTGTGGTTAAAAAAAACATGGTAAATCAATAAAATAATGAAAAAATATATTGTTTTAAATATAATTTTACAAAACAAATATCTGCAAATAAAGTTTTTTTCTGATTTAAACACACACCATCAAAAATTGTAAAAGAACAAATTCTTATTTTAAAAAATGGATATTGTCAGTAAGTAATACTTTTTAGCAGTTTCTTGTGATTTACTCGTTATTGTCAGTAATTTTATAAAACTAGAAGAATCTGTAAAATTGCAGTTACAGTTGTTGAAAATTTTCTACAGAGGAGTTTAATTTCCCGAGCTTTTGGACAGAAAATCCTCTGAGACACAACAGCGATTGGATTCGTTGTATTTAGAAGAAAGTTTGAGAAGAACTTTTGAGGAGAAAAGACTCGATACGTTCCATTTTGTTCTGATTGTTAACAGATTCCACAAAGACACCAGCAGCAGAGAAGAATGGATCCTAACAGCCCGTTCTGTCTGACTATCTGAAGAATAATTCAGCTTATCTGATTCCTTTGTGCCACTGAGCTCCAGCGTTGTAACAAAAACCTATTAAAAACAAATCAATCCCCGGCTCGATGCAACAACAACAGCAGCTCTATTTATTCTGCTGTCAGTGACGTTTGCTAAAAATTACGGCTGCTTTTTTGAGATGGAAAACTAAGCAGGAGGATGTGGAGGAGCACTGTTCGCCGTGTTGATTTTAAAGCCCTTCGGGGCGAATCTGTATTTGGGAGCAACGTTCTGTACATTTTCAATGATTTAGGTCTTCAGCATGAGCGAATAGATTTGGGCCCGGGAGCCTGAAAGTACCGCGAGACACACTAACACACTCCTGGCTGGTTTTCTTGGGGTTTGTTGACAGAAAAAAAATGTAAAATTACGCTGCCAACTTTAAGCTTTAATCTCCTGGAGTAGCTGGAAACCAGTGGCAGGTGTCGAGGCTGGTTTACCTGCAGAAGAATCACCTGACGAGGTTCAGCTTGTTCCAGACGATGAGGCCTGAAGACAGACACTCACATTAATGTATAATAAATCAAAACAAGGCAGCAGAAAAGTTTCTTTTTTTTAAAGAACTTTCCTCTGAAGTGGGGAGTGAAATCAATCCTGAGCTCTGCGGTTATCACTTATGTATATTTTAATGATCTGTTAATCCTCTATGAATAAAGAAATCAGCTCACAAAGAGAGAATATTGATGCGTTCAGGGTTGCAGGTTGTTCACCGGGATCTGAGATGTGTCTGAAATTGTTACAATAAACAAGGGAGCTCAAGCGCAGGAAACGAGCAGACACACTGGTGTGATGTTAAGGTGTTTATTTACAGGACTGTGAGCTGACTACAAGTCGAAGTAGGCAACTAACAACTGGCATTAATTCTCGGAGAACTCAAGAAAGGCGCTTCACTACAACTAGTGGTGAGGAGGACTAAATACAAAGCTAATGGCTCAAACTCACGGTGGGTAAGACCCAGGCAAGAAAGGCTAATTCTAAGATTTTGCGACTCACAACTATAACAAAACAACAGGCTCGCAAATTACTTAAGCTACAATAATACAAACTATAAACAACTTTCAAACCAATACGAATAGCTGATGCTCGGACTGGGCTCTAACTGGAAGCCTCAGGATGCGTATGGTCCAAGGCAATTGCAGCAGCTGGTAGGTGATGGTGAGAACGCCAGGTGGTCAAGTCGGCTCTGGTGAGTGAATCTCTGAGGCAGAAAGCACCAAGAGAGACAAGCGACGGAGAACCCAGGTGAGTCCAAGCAGGAACAGGTGGATCTGGAGAGGCTGTGTCACGATCCGGCACTGAGAGGTGAGTGGCATCTGGATTTATTGCAGAGTGTGTGAGGCTCGATTGGCTGCATTCCATCTGCTCCTGAACTGGCTGATGATGGTGATGATGTAGAACACCTGCCGCTACAATTACTCCATGGAAAACCTAAAAAGGAAGAAAGGGGAGGAGAGAGAAGGGGAGAGGGCACTATATGGGCCTGGCAGCTGCCAACCTGACAGAAATAAAGGTTAAAAAATCATTTCTCTGAAGGAAAGTTGGACTGAAAGTTTCTAACAGTACAGAAAACTTACCATGTGCAACTATTTACAACAAGAGTTTTGTGGTCATAGTTTATTATAAATATGTCTATCTGTGAGAGAGACACTGGACAAATAAATTTATCAATAACCCAACAAAGTCATGGCAAACTTTCCAGGTTAAATGAGTTACTTAACCACAGTTGGTATGTCAAATTTACTGTAGAAAAATCTGGATGTTAAAAAACGGTGGAATATTGTAATGTTCAGATACGTGATTGCAAATATTTTTGATTTAAATATCATAAAGCTGTAATTTTACGGTCACAGTAAATGAACAAATTACTATTTGTAAAAAAAAATAAATGCTGTAGATATTTCTAGTTTCGGCCTGTTTATGTTGGTAAGCGCAGAGCATTGTTAGGGGGCTTAGCTAGCAACGGGCACCATGATAAAGACTTGTGTGGATGTTAATGTCCTCCGACCATAGTTCACATGTTGGCATTTTGGACAAATTTCAAGTCATTTTGACAAAAAAATGTATTTATTTTGGAGAAATGTATATGCTTGTCAAGCAGAGAGCATTGCGGGAGTTTAGCTAGCGATGGTCACCATAACAAAGACTTCTGTGATGAAGTTTTGAGTAATTTTTGATTTTGTGTGGTGCTTAATGACCTCCGACCAGAGCCTACGTGTCTAAGACAAACTAGAATAAACTAGGACAGCGACTGAAATCATGTGTCTGTTGTCTAAATCAGCCATGCTTTTTACATTTCAGATCTGATCAGGATATCCCATCCTTAATTCAAGCTTTGCCAGAGTTTCCAGAGGTGTCAGATGGAAGCTGGATGCCCCTGATTTGCATAAACTATCCAAAACCTCAACCATTGGCTAATAAAAGAACAGAAAGTGCATTGTAATGTCTTTCAAAATGCAACAGAATGGACTGTGTGGCTGCTTATGTGCACTAATATACAGGAAGTGATGAAACAACGGATCCTGTAGATGTCAACAACGACTACGAGGGGTCCTCGGTTTACGACGTCATTGACCTACAGCGTTTCATCGTTACATCAGAACTGGTTACATGGAACTAGTTGATGAGTGGAGCGGATGACTATGTCGTCACACGGCGCTATCAGACGGCTTTGTTTCCATTCTCTGGTTGTAGTCACCTTGGATTGTGCTGCATTCACTAACTTTTTTCCCTTCATTATGGCTCCCAGCATAAGTCAGACTCTTCTGATGCTTGGAAGAAAAGGAAAGCCGTCTCCATGGAAGTGATATTGGATAGAATAAAACGCTCAGAGCAGGGCGAAACGCAGACAAGCGTTGGTCAAGTCGTAAAAACAGTTCAATATATTCTGTTATCTTCTTGTAAAATGATTCATACATGCATGAAAGCAGTTGGTATTCATGACTTTTATGAAGAACTGATCAATATCGTGATGCACATAATGGCTTTGTTTGTCTGTAGGAACAGAACTCCGATGTAAGTCTTGGACTCCCTGTAAACTATAGATAAATACGTCATACAACCAAACTTCAAAGAACTACCTCTAAGACCTGATCAGACTGGATCACATTAGACAGAACCCAGCTCAGGTGTGACGATAACCAGAGTAAAAATGTGTTGCAGGTATATGATCAGAACCAGCTGCAGCTCTCTGGAGGACGGTTTCAGAGCTCGGAGCTCCAACATCAAAGCCTGGACCAGCAGAACCCTCTGGCTCCGGCTCGCTGGGATTAAAGGATGTGAGACGTAGCTGGAGGCAGAACCGGGCCGAGCTGCACAAAACTTCTCCAGGAAAACTTGAGCTGCTGCGACCGTCTGACGGTGTTTGGATCGTCGCTGCACGTCAGAATATCTGAGGTGGAATTAAGAGTTTCAGCCTCCTGGCCAATGATTTAATCTGTGGTTAAAGTGGACTTTTCCCAGAGGAGGTTCTGCAGGAGTCGTTGGTCCGTTAATGGACAGATATCACCGTCTGTGGTGGTCACAGCCTCGCAGGGCTTCATTTCAATTTAAATGTGGTTTTATCAGGGTTTTTTGGAGTTTACAGCTTAAACCGGTCACTTTTTATAGCCGACTTCTGCATGACTTTCTGGTTTTGGGAGGTTTCATGAGAAACACAGCAGGGATCAGATCCTGGATCAGTCTGTGCTTATAAACGGCTAATAACTCATTATTTACTCCACATACTCTACCAATCAATAGTTTGGACACAGCTTCTCATTTAATCTTTATTTTCATGACTACTTCCATTGTAGATTCTCACTGACGGCATCAAAACGGTGAATGAACACATCTGGAACTATCTAGTAAACAAACAAGTGTGAAATGAGTCAAACCATGTTTTATATTTTAGATTCTTTGCTTTGATTCCTGCTTGACGCACTCTTCTTATTCTCTGGATGAGCTTCATGAGGTAGAACCTGTTTTGTCGAGGTTCATCTGTGGAGTTTCTTGTCTTCTTAATGGGGTTGGGACCATCAGTTGTGTTGTCCAGAAGTCAGGTTGCTCCACAGTTGACAGCCCTATTTAACCAGTGTTAGAATCCATATTATAACAAGAACCAAAGAGAAACGACAGTCCATCATTACTTTAAGAACTGAAGGTCAGTCAGTCCGAAAAATTGCAAAACTTTGAATGTTTCCCCAAGTTCCATCGCAAAAATGATCAAGTCCTACAAACTGGCTCACATCAGATAATTCCATCTGTGTTCATTCATTTTGATGTCTTCAGTGAGAATCTACAATGGAAATAGTTCTGAAAATAAAGAAAAACCAATAAATGAGAAGGTGTGTCCAAATGTTTGACTGGTAGTGTACATTCTGCTGGTCTGATGGTTTTTACTTTACTGAAGTCCACAACATTCACGTGACACAGCTACTGTTGTAACGAACTTTTGGAACAATTTTTTGAACAAAAAAATACAAAAAAAAACCAACAAAAACAAGACAAAAACATTACAAATTGAGACACAGAGCAACAACAACAAAAAAAAACAAAACGGACGAACGACATAAGCAGGACAAAAAAAGACACAAAACAAAAAAAAAATGATACACAAAACAAAGAATAAAGTGAAATACAAAATGACAAAATTAAGACAAAAAATACAAGCAAGACAAAAAGGAAACAAATCGACAAAAGTCCAAACAAGACAAGACAAAATATTACAAAAATGATACAAAATAACAAAAGCGAGACGCAAAACAACAAAAACATGATAAAAATATTACAAAAATGACACAAAATGAAAAAAATAAGACAAAAAAACACGAGACAAAAAGGAAAGACAAAATGACAAATCAGACAAAAAGACAAATTGCAAAAAGGAAGCACAAAACGACAAAAATGAGAAAACAAAAACATGAGACAAACGACAAAAAAACAAAAACAAGACAAAATATTACAAAAATGAGACACAAAATGACAAAAAAGAGATACAAAATGACAAAAGCGAGAAACAAAATGGCAAAAACACGAGACAACAAAAGTCAAACAAAAAAGGACAAAGAACAACAAAAACAAGACAAAATGTGACAAAAATGAGACAGAGCAACACAAAAATTACATTAGCAAGACAAAAAAAGACACAAAAACAATAAAACAAGGAATAAAGTGAAACACAAAATGACAAAAGACAAAAAACACGAACGAGACAAAAAAGGAAACAAAATGACAAAAGTCAGACAAAGAAAAGACAAAAAACAACAAAAACAAGACAAAATATTACAAAAATTAGACACGAAACGACAAAAGAACTTACTTTATGATCCAAACAACTTGTCATGGTCTAGAAAATATTTTAAATTGATAGTTTTACTAATTTACAATCTGCAGTTAATGTCTTCTCTGGAATTTTTACTGTTTATAAAGTCGGGCCAGATTGGACCCTCTGGAGGGCCGGTTTTGGTCCGTGGGCCGCATGTTGGACACCCCTGGTTTGTAGTATTGTTGTGCTGTTTTGTCTCAACAGTGGATTAATTCAGTTTAATAACAGTAAATAATAACAATAATAAAAATAAATGTGTTTTTTCTTAAACTTACACATAATTATTGGTGAATATTTCACATAATAAATAAATATTAACATAAAACGTGAAACCAAGTTTACATATTTGAAATCTTTATGAGAAGAAAGCAGAATAATTTTGATTCTCTTGTTAAAAAGCTGCTAATTAGGGAGCAGCAGATAATTTAGTGTCTCTGAGATCCACGTGCACAATACTTATTTATCATTAGAAGGGAATATGGGTCAACGCTGCAAACACACATCTGCTGGAGCTTTTTCAGCCTAATCACATCTCTGGAAACAGTGGCAGGAAGCTGCAGTGTTTTATTTTTCAAGCCTCACTGTGTCGACATGAAGAATAAATGCTGCTTTAAACTCAGATATACAGATGCTATCGCTGCGTCCTGGTTTCTGCTGAGTCCTTGGCTAAAAGCATCGCTGCGGAAACGTGATTTAGTTCACAGAAAATATGTTTCAGTAAAAGAACATCTGACATTTAATCTGGCATCAGTGAATCAGGCCACGTTTGCTGCTCATTCTGACGGCTTGAAACTGATATTTGCTCCTTTACCGCTCGGTGTGAAGACGTTTCCCATAAACTAAGCACGCAGGCTTAAATATTAAAAGGCGAAGATGCAAATAAACCAGTTTAAATGTGGAAACCGGAGCTCAGCGAAGGCCTGAGAGGCTCCGGTTGGTGGCAGCAGGACAGAAATAGCTGCAGAGAAACTGGCAGAAGGATCCACTGACCGGCTTCCTTCAAACCCTCGGTGGAGAGGATGATTTGTGAGGCTGGTTTTACTCTGTCGCCCTGCCAGGAACGCAGCCTGCAAGACCTTTGATATGTTGGACAGAAAAAGAGCCGCTATGTTCCGACTCGACTGTTTACAGAAGATGAAAAGGAAAAAGCACACAGCATAAATTAATGAGGCGCTGGAGAAAACAATCGCAGTAACGCTCGGAGTTTGGGAGGCTGCGTGACGAGAATGAAGCCGGAGCGACTTAAAGCTGCTTCTACCTTCCAGTGCTGTTGTTTTCCTGCGTAGGCTGGAAGCTCCGAGTCCACATTAACGCCTAATAAGACCCCAGATGCAGTTTTAGTTCCATAAACCAGGTCAAACACAGCAACTGCAGAGGGCACCTCGATTAGGAATGTTTCAGTGAAAAGACAGAAAAGGAACTAAATATATAAACGCAAACTGCTCAGAGTCATAAAGAGGCTTCAGGAAGCTCATTTATGAACAAAAAGAACACAGTATAGCAAATAAACGGTCCGCAACTGTCATTTTAAAACATAATTACTGTTGTTTTACTGATTATCCTTGTTTTGTCTGGATGCTGTCCAGCAAAAATACACAAGAAATATGAATTTACGCATTACCAATTAAAAAACAAACAAACAAACAAAAAAAACAGGCCAAAACTGTAAATCATGTCCACAACAAAAATCTGTACTTTTTTTTTTTTTTTTAGAAATGGTAGTTATTCAAAAATAAATAAATAAAAGTTTTACTGTAAAATCACACCAAGTCACTTTATTTAAATCAGCAAAAAAATCACTATTTTACTGATTTTAAAAAAAATGTATATGAAAAATACTGAAAGGAGTGATTTTTAAAAAAAAATTCTCCTTCTTCTGTTAAATTTTATATAATTTCTAGTAAAAACAACGAGGACAACAGCAACTGGCTACAACCAAACATCATGTCCACATCAAAAATCTGCATTATTAGAAATGATAGTTACTTAAAATAAATAAATAAAAAGTTTGACGGTAAAATTCCATTAGGTCACTGTATTTAAATCTGAAAAAAACTATATAAAATCACCTTTTCAGATAAAAATTAAACTCAAATGTATTTTAAAAATACTTAAAAATAGTGATTTTTTAAAGCTGTTTTATAAAGATTCTCCTTGTTTTGTTAATTATAAATAATACCTAGTAAATCAAAAACAAGAACAGTAAACTAAGTAAAACATTGAAAAAAAACACGCTTAAACCGAACATCATGTCCACATCAGAAATCTGTTTTTAGAAATGGTAGTTATTTTAAATAAATAAATAAATAAATACAAGTTTGACTGAAATCCCACTAGGTCTCTGTATTTACATCAGCAAAAAACATCACCATTTTACAGATTTAAAAAATAAAATAAAATGTATATTAAAAATACTGAAAAAAGTGATTTTTTTAACTGTTATTTTAAACATTTTTCTTGTTTTGTCCAGATGCCATTCAATAAAAATACAGAAAAAATATTAATTTACATGTTACCGACTGAAAATAAAAATGGCCAAAATTGAAATACTTTCCACAATAATCTGTATTTTTTTAGAAATAGTAGTTACTCAAAATAAATAAAACTTTGACTGCAACATCACACTAGGTCACTGTATTTAAATCAGCAAAAAACATCACTATTTTACTGATTCAGAAAAATGTGTGTATATTAAAAATATCTTAAAATAGTGAATATTTTTTAATTGTTATTTTAAAGTGTCTCATTGTTTTGCTAAATTACAGATACTCTCTAGTAAAAAAAAAGTGTAAAATTAACAAAATAGAAAAATTTAAAAAATAAAATTTGGACTTATTTTTACTATTTGCACTCATACCACACCATAAAAATACTCAACAAATAAAACTACTGCATGTTATTTAATTCAAAGTACTAAAACCACATTATAAAAATATTCCATAACAAGTGAAACTACTGCATGAACAATGTTATTCCACTAAAAGTACTGGTACCACACTGAAAATAGTTCGTAACAAGTAAAAGTACTGCATCAAAATGTTGCTTAAATAGAGAGTATATAAGTATGATCACGCAGTGTACTTTATTGCTAATTTAATATTAGATTGCAACTAACTGAAAATTTAATCTAGAATAAATTTAATGATTTTTTTCATCTCAGTTGATTCATATAAAAAAAAAACAACACAGAAAATAGCTTAGAAAAACGCCTGTTATCACAAACTCTAACATGATTTCATTCACTAAAATAATTCAAAGTAAAGACACCATTACAGGCCATTTGAGTCAGAATTTGTGAACGATTTAATATTACAATTCAATTTTAATATTTTAATTGACTGGATAAAGTTATTATTATTTCTCTCCTGGAAAGCACCGTGGCTCAGTGTCAGCAAATTAAAAAATGCTGTACAAATAAAGGCTACTTTATAAATCTGACAAAAGTACACATTTCTGTCTTTAAATCTACTTTTACGAACCTCTACTCAGTTTAAAGAGGCTAACAGTTTATTTGGAGTATTTTCAACACCACAGCCCCTTTAGGCTAACAGGCTAGCTCTTAAAGTTAGCTACGTTGGTGATTTAGCTCTTTTTAAAGTGTATTTAAAGCGACAAATTAAGTGGTAGCAAGACATAATTCTATATCAGTGATTGGCTAACGTTATTTTTAGGGTATATGTTGAAAATTTGGTGCTAATAGTGAATTTTGCAGCTGCTAACGCTAGCTAGCGTCACTTACCTGTCGGCTATTTTGTGTTGCTGTGGACGTAGCAGGACGATGTTCCTTCTTTGTAGCTTCATCCAAAGACTTAAATTTATTCCTTCAGCTGCTCGTGACTTTCCTTCTTTCTTTGACTCGGACAGTGTCCTGGTAAAGTTATTTCTTCTGCTTCTTTTTCTTCTTCTTGGTGATTTTCTGCCTCTGGTTTGGACAGTGGAGCCTGAAACAAAATGTCCGTTGCAGTTAAAACCTGAACTGACTCCTCATTGGTCGATCGAGACTTTCTGACTTCCTGGATGTAAAAAAAACGATTTAATTCTGATGTTCTGCAAGTTTGTAATTAATTTAACTAATTAGCTCAGTAATCAGTAGCAGGTGAAGACAGGATATTTTGCTTTTTATTGTTGCTGTTTATGACTTTTTAACTCGTCCACTGGGGCCACAAAATAATTCCTCCTCCAAAATAATAAAGTCTTGAATGACTTTAACATTTGATTTGTCTGAAAAGTTAAAAAATACATATAAGCCGAAACATTTCTGTACAGCCCGGTAATGCAAAAATTAATAAAAATATTGTCATAATTTAGATGTTTTTTAACTTTAGTAACTGTTTGGAATAAATTCAGCGTTCTAGAATGACTGAAAGGATTTTTTAGTGGAGCACATCTGCATAGAAAATTTTTAAAAAAGTTTTCTCTAATGGTTAAATGCTGGAGACGAATTCTAAAATAGTTTTTAGCCCTGAATGCATTTAAATCAGGCTTTGTGGAGCCGATTTAAATATTCTAACTTACTAGTCGCGTCACCTCGGGTGTTTTTCCTCACTGTAGCTGAATATTTCCAGACGACTGAGTTATTTATTTGGAACCAAATCTTCCTGTTCCTGCTTATTTTACTGTGGACTCAACAAAGTCTGAGTATTTTAACAATAAATAAATAAATTAATTGAATTAGAATAGATAATATTAAACTTCTCTTGCAGATAATTTTTTATTTTCATCAAACAGAAAAAAAATTGTGCTCTATCTGTTAATTTGCCTTTTTAAAAAAATGTATTTTAGATTATTTTATTGTGCAGCTCTATTGTGGAGACATTTCATTAAAAATCATAATTCTATGTATAGTATACATATTAAAATATATAATATGTATGTAAATCTGCATTGTTAAATTAATACAATAAATAATAGTGTGTGGTCCTAACCAAAAATATTTTTTCCTTTAGAATTTATGAAAATAATTTACTTAGCGAAGCATACATAAAATGTTTTAGTAGTCTTAACCTGGAATTTTATTCTAAATAAATAATGATAAAATGTATATGGATAAAAATGTGTAATAAATATTAATGATATAATAAAAATATCAAATATTGTTTTAAATATTATTTTATTGGATAAATTTGCATAATAAATATTATAAATTAACTTCAAATAATTTAAATTGTATCATAAATTTATTAAAAAAACTTCAAATAATTTAATAAATTATACAGTCTTTATTTTGAAATTAGCTGAGCAAATTACCACCAAATTATCACCAAAGTTTTTAGAATCAATCTTCTAGTTCAACATAATATTCAGCCTAAACCAAAATGAAATAATGAAAGCAGAGCAGACAAAAGTCCGACTCGGGTGAACAGTACTAAAGCAAAGTTTATTAGAATAAACAAAGAAAACATCACAAAGACAAAATAGCTATAAATCTATGGTTTTCTCGTCTCGTTTCTCTGACAGCGTGTTTTTTTACTCCAGACTTCAGCCTTGAAAAGTGGAAATCGGTCGGATTTGAACGGCGGGGAGTCGACGGACCGGAGGAAGCTTTAGGGGAAGGAAAACTCCGGCTTTTTCCTATTTTATAGCCACACATTTTTCCAAACAGACTCAGGCACACACACACTCGGACACACTCGGACCAACGTCTCCACTTTGGCCTCAAACAGGAGCTTCCGGTTCGTCTCCAGACTGAAGGACGAACGTGCACGCGCTGTTTATTTATACCTATTTACAAATCTGCAAACACCATTCTGTCTCCTAGTGGATCCTCGTCAGCTCCTCCACGATCTTTATCACCTCGTCCACCGTCGCCTCGCGCTTCATGCCGCTGCCGTCGTCGATCTGGAATAAAAAAACACCGACAGAGAGCCTCAGAACCGGGATTTAATCACATTTACACAAGTTATGCTCCTGATTTGGCTTGTTTTCAGGTCTCATAAGCTGATCTATAGTCTGTAGGTTCTCTCTTCTATCCCTTTTTTTTTCATATTTTATCAGCATATTTCTATGTCTGATCTTTATGTCATCATCTAAAAACAAGTTCAGGTTGATGAGCAGCTAAAGCAATTTTTAATATTTTTGTGTTTTTGCATAATTTGTGCATCTTTTTGTGCTATTTTTGTGTCTTTGTGTCGTTTTTCTGTCATTTTAGCATCTTTTGCTTCAGTTCTTTTTTTATTTAGAATTTTTGTACATTTTTTACATCTTTTTCTGTCATTTATGCATTTCATGCTATTTTTTTCTTTTTGTGCTTATATATATATATATATATATATATATATATATATATATATATATATATATATATATATATATATATATATATACACACACACACGCACACACGCACACATATTATATATACCGTATTTTCGCGACCATAAGGCGCACCGTATTAAAAGGCGCAGTCTCAGTTCCGGGTGCTATTTCTGTATTTAACACATACATAAGGCGCACCGGATCATAGAGCGCGTGCAGCTAAAACATACCTGTACTAGCTGAAAACATGCATGCTAGCGTGTGTTTTAAAAAGGGCAGCGGAAGCAAAACTGAGTTCAGTTGTACTTTATTGAAGTATTTAGCAATGTTTTCACGTTGTTTTTTGATCAATCCTCATTCACAAATCCATCAAAGTCCTCATCTTCTGTATCCGAAATGAACAGCTGGGCTAGTTCTCCATGGAACACGCCAGGTTCCCGCTCGTCATTGTCAGAGTCAGTCTCGTTGCCGTGCGGCTCCTCATAAATGATGCCGGCTTTTGCGAGAGCTCGAACAACAGTGCAAGCAGACACGTTAGCCCAAGCATCCGCAATCCATTCACAAATTGTGGCGTAACTCGCCCGGCGCTGCCTCCCAGTCTTAGTAAAACTGTGTTCGCCATCTGTCATCCATCGCTCCCACGCCGTTCGCAACTTCACTTTGAACGCCCTGTTTACAGCGATGTCCAGCGGTTGGAGTTCCTTCGTCAAGCCTCCCGGAATGATAGCAAGCTCCGAGTTCATTTGCTGCACTTGGTTTTTCACAGCGGCTGTGAGATGGACGCGCATGGAGTCACAGATCAACAGGGACGGTGACGCCAAACCCATGTTGTTTTACATAATGCACATACCAGCACTATGTACCAACTGGGGGCGTGTCTTTAGCGTCTTCTTTCACGCCCACACTTCCCCCTTTAACGTTCTCATGCTGTCCTCTGTCACGTCCTCCTTTTCTCTATCTAAGCAGCGTGTCGGCAGGAAATGATCTCAGTCAGTCAAGCGGAGCTCATCAAAGTTACACAACATTTACACATTTTGGAACTCGGTGTACACATAAGATCCACCGCATTATAAGGCGCTCCGTCCAGTTTGGAGAAAATGTAAGACTTTGAAGTGCGCTTTATGGTTGTGAAAATACGGTACATGTACATATATATAATACTTGTTTTATACAGATATTCGTTGTTGGTTATACTATTGTTGTTTTTTTTGGAAGTGCCAACAAAGTTGCAGAAATGCAATGACAATAAATATCCTGGAATCCTATCTGTAATGTTTTTGCCATCTTTTTGTCTCGTTTGTGCATCTTTTCATGATATTTTTGACTCTTTGTGTCATTGTTTTGTCATTTTAGCATATTTTGCTTCAGCTTTGTGTCTTTTTCTAATGTTTCTGTGGCATTTCATGCTATTTTCAGGCATGGCAACAGCAAATTTTGATTTCATCTGAAAATATTCGGTATACAATCTTCAGGGGGGGTTCAGGGGGGGTGCAGCCCCCTGAAGCTGAGAGGTTTTCAGTAAAATAGAGGTGATTTAGAATGAAAAACATGCATAGAATTACAGAAGACTAGACTGTAATGAATAAGTTAATTTAATGAAAAGTTAACTTACTTTTTCTTCAATGTTGTCACTGCATTTAGTCCTACAATTTTTACAGTTCTATAGGTCTTTTAACACTATTTACACTGGAGTTCTACACTGGTCACAAAGTCACTTCTAATGTCACAGTTTCCTCTATGAAGTCAGCTGTGTCAGTTTTTTTTTTACATTTCCAGAACACTCTTTAAACACTATCAGGGATTCATTTTGCCCTTTACCGTCACTTTTCTCTCAAGCCAATTCAATCGGAACTTGTTTTTGACACTTTTATCTATTTCTAGCACCGATGACTCTTGATCTTTCGATAAAAACCTCATGATTCCACCGAAAACGATCCCAATAGCTCAAAATTCCAACACGAACATGCCGCCATGAATTGCAACAAAAGAATGCATCGAGCAATTTGATTGGTCCAATCGTTGGCAGCTAACCAATTTCGACCAATCGCAAGGCCTTTTACAATGCAGCAGGAGCTAGACTGGTTCTCTTTGTCTGTTACGCTGCAGGAGAAACGCCGAGCGCTTCTCAAAAACCGGGAGAAGAGTAACAAAAACATACCTCACCCCCCCTAAAATTTTCTTAACGGATTTGGACGATTCACAGAAACGATCAATTTGAAAATTAAAACGGCAGATTTCCGCGGAACGGCGGAAAATTGCCATGCCTGTATTTTGTCTTTTTGTGTCATTTTTCTGTCATTGTAGCATGTTTTGCTTCAGTTTTGCATCCTTTCTAGCATTTTTGTGACTTTTTTGTGTCATTCGTGCATCTGTTCTTTCTAGTTTTTGTGTAGTTCTAAGTGTGTCATTCTGCACAGAAGACATCTCTGACTTCTCTCTCCTTCTTCATGTTGTTCTGTTTCCACAGAGCTGCAGGACTTTAGACTGAAAAATGAGCCCCAGTAAAGAAAAACAAAGTTAAAAAAATCTGCTGCTCAGAGCTCACTGGGTTAAATCATTTTATGCAGAAATGTGAAGATGTGACAGTTGAGTGTATTAAACTGTATCATGAAGCTGCTTCTTCTTGTCTGATATTTAATATCTGGATTCTGGACTCTTCTTTGAGGGAAAACATGACATTTGATGACATCTATAAAGTTTTATGACTTCAGAAAAGTCCGATCCTTAAAATCATGCTTAGCTGCAGCCCTAATTTTCACACAGTTACCAAAAAACAAGCACATTTTCAGTTGCAGATTTGCTGGTGAAGAACTGTTGCTGTGATATTTTCTATTTTTGAATAAATCTCAGTAGATTCTTGGCTTTAAACTCGGTCTGCTGGCAGAGAAAGCTCCCTGATAAACTGGACTGCCTCTTTATCAGCCGTTCTTGAGAGAAAAACGAGGAGCTGTGTTTGTTCGGGAGCTAAAAGTGAGTTTTTTTCTTTCTTTTTAAAGCAGAACATTGTTTTTTGTTTATCTGCCAGCAGTGCTTTTGCCACCTGTTCTGCTGTTTCCAGATCCCAGGGCGGACAGAGCGGCTAATAAAAGCGTCTGAAGGGTCTGTTTGGGTTCAGCTCTGGTTTAAGCTCGCTTTGTTTCTGCACCAGATGCTTCAGTTGGACCTTCTGCTCCGTTAACAGCTTCACGCTGCGCTGCGTTATTGTTGCTGCAGCTTCACACTCCAGTCAGTGGCAGGTCAGCGCTAACAGAGCTAACAGTTAGCGACGCTGAGCAACGCTTCAGCGCTTTAACATCGTTTTATAGAGTCACAACTTATTCAGGCTGAACTGAAACTACTGAAGACATCAGGAAGAAGATGCTCAGAATATTACTGTATTATCATAAAAAGATAATCAGCTGTATGTGATGCAGAAGTTTCCTATAATAAAGAAACGTCCAAATATTAAAACCTGATCTAATATTGCGTTTCTATAATGACTTATGATTATTATATGCAGCTTCACAGTTGATGTAAAATCTAATGAATCTTCTGGGAACTCAACAGTGAATCTGCTCGTTTAGTAAAGATATAAATCCTGTCTCTGCAGTTTTACATAATGAACAGCAAATACGGCAAAGATTAAGTAGCTGTCAATAAGCTAAGCTAACTTAATACAGTTTTATTATTAATATTAAATATTTAGTTATCAGGGATGTCCAATCTAAGCATTTTAAAACTCACTGGTATCTGCACGAATCTAAGACCTATCCTTTTCACATGTAAAGGGAGAACACAATGTGTGGCCGGACTAGAGATGCAAATTTAGCCCATTTTCCTCATTAATAATCAGCCCTGTTACTCAATCAATGAATTCATTACACAAATTTGGCACAGTGGACATTTATTAGGTGGTGAAATTGAAGATTTGGGCAAGAAAATCGACTCACAACCACATTTTAACTCTGGTCGGAGGTCATTAAGCGTCACAGAAGTCTTTGTCATGGTGCCAGTTGCTAGCTAAACGCCTGTGTGTGTATTATTGGGGAAAATGGTATCAAGGTTGGGACTGGGTATCAGATAGTAAATATTAATTCACTTGAGTTAGTTTGGAGGCAAAAAATTTGATCAAGAGATCCCTAAAACGCACCTGTTACAAGATGATTTCCAAGCCTTTCAGGTTTAAAACTGTTGCTACAGCAGCAAAACTGGAAAGAATTACAACTTTTGGCAGTAACACCTGAAGAAAAAACCCAGTATCACTCTCAAAGATTTGTAGAACGACCTGAAGGAGACAGACTTTAAGAAAATATACTAAACGAGCAAAGACTTCAAGACTTGGAGCATATTTTCGTAGCCAAAAAGCAAATAAAAAGTCAACTTGAATGCGAAAACAAACATGTAAATAGTTCTGAAGAGTTGTTTTATGAGGCTAAACTAAAAATGTGTTCATCCACAGATCTGCTGTATGTCTGGATAAGATGGAAAACATCAACATGATAGAAGAACACCGTCTCAAAAGTCCATCTACTGCAAAAACATTCAAACTTTATTACCTGACAGGAATGTTAAATTCCTATTCTGAACAAGAATTGATGCTCAGTGTGTAAACCGAAGCTGAATTTTGATCCCAAGTCGACCAAAGCTTTGTCAGAAATCACTCCTGAAATATCCTCAGCCTTCTTCTCTGTCAGCAGATCTGAATCCTCTAAAATCTTTGGTGGGATTTAAAGATTAAAAGCAGCAGCAAGGACACCAGAGGACATAAGTGAAGCTTCTGCAACCGAGAAAACAGCTGATAAAGAGATGTGAGAAAGCGGGAACATTCACTGGAGGGCGAAAAGGTCAGACGAAGTAAAGCACGAGTCTGGAGTTGAATAATTATCGGGGAGCAAATAAAAACTGTGTGTCTGAAAATTATTTGGAAGTTTTGGAGAAAATCCGGAGGGACGGGAAGGTTAATTAAATTAAAAAAATAACTGAAAATGAACCTGTTTATCACCACAACTGATTAAAAAAACAAGAACAAACTGTGCAGACGGAAAAAAGAGGAAAATAGTATGTCTGTTTCTTGAATCATTTGGGATTATCAAGAAAATGAATCAAATCTAAAGTCTCGAATTGTGATATTGCATCAAAATCACGGTAAAAAATTACCAGAAATATACAATTAGTAGTAGTCAAGCTGTAAAAAAAAACTCACTCAGAATGCTGCCTGTTTGCCAAACATATACACTCCTCCAAAATGACTCCATTTTTTTTTTTTTTTTTTAAATCAAAAATGACTCAAAACTTGTCCACAGTGACAGCATTCAAGCTCTGGTCAGAGGTCATTAACCACCTCAGAAGTCTTTGTCATGGTGCGCATTGCTAGCCAAACTCCCATAATGCTCTCTGCTTGCCAACATGAACTGTAGTCTGAGTGACGCCTCCTCTGGTCTCTACAGTATTAAACAGTAAGAGGGTAACGAGGTACGACTACTGAACCCAAAAACTTGACCAAAACGTCCTGAAACTTTTTTAGATTGACTCAAAATTTGTCTAAAATCTTTAAAATTTGTTCATGATTCACAGAATTGTTCGAAACGCTTGAGTTATTTGGTTGTCAACCATGTGCAATGGAGTAATTTTAATAACTTTAATGGACTTGAAGTGTGTATTGTCACTGTGATATACCGGTTTGTCTTAGGTCAGAGGTCATTAACCACCTCAGAAGTCTTTGTCATGGTGCCTGCTGCTAGCTAAACTCCTACAATAATCAATTAGTTGTTAAGTCCAGTGGTGTACGGTGGGCGTTTTAGACCATGAATGCCATTAGGCTACAGAAATGCTGTTCAAACAACTGTTGTAATTTATGAATTCTGGTCGGAGGTCATTAATCACCACAGAAGTCTTTGTCATGGTGCCTGTTGCTAGCTGAACTCCCACTGTACAAATTTGCCAAAAATAAATAATTAGTAGTTATCAAAGTCAATAAAAAACTAAAAATTCTGTGCTCCTTGCTGGAATCAATAAGCCGCGACTGACTCAGCTGTGATTAACAGTCATGTAACAAAAATTGAGGAACGTTTCGGCTGAACTGCAGGCTTTGTTTACATGGAGCAGAGATTTAATTTTTTTCTTTATTCTGATTTACTTGAAGTTAAAGGAGGAGAAGTAGCTTGATTCCCACCTGCAGAGTGCTGACCACCTCCTGCATCTTGGCTCGGCCCAGGTCCAGGAAGCTCTCGATCAGATCTCCATCGATGAATCCGGTCGCCTGCTCCGTCTTCCTCTCGGTATGGAAAGACCTCCAGGTGCAGCCGAGTCAAGGAACAGAATCAATACGAGGCGGCGAACAAAAACATATTTCATCTCACAATAAAACATATTTCACCTCCAGATCAGTCGATAGATGTGAAGGAAGTCTGAAGAAAACAGTTTGGAGCTTTAATAGCGTTTATCAGCCAGTTAGGATGGTTGAAACTATAAATAATTAAGCTTTGACTGCCAAATATTCAATAAAATGCAAGAATTTTTACCATTTTGAAATAAAATGACCATTTTGAAGTATAATTGTGATTATATTACTCAGTTTCACACTTGTAGTGCTACTTATAATGTATTGTTGGACATATTTTAGTCTGTTTACCAGCTAGTTTTGTGAACAAAAACCAAAAACTGACGCCGCACTGAGTAAAACTGGCAGTTTTAATTTTTGTGAATGTCAAATTTAATCTTTTGCACCACTTCTAAGTAGAATTATGATTACATTACTCACTTTGACTGTTCTAGTTTTACCTATAATTCAATTTTTGCCATAAATTATTGTTTTTTGCTAAAACAAACAAAATATGATGCTGCACTTAGTTAAATTGCTATTTGACTCCTCTAGTTTTACTGCTATAATGCATTTTTGACATATTTTAGTCTGAATCCTGCTTATTTTGCTAATAATAAAAATCAAAAACCAATGTTGCACTGAGTGAAATTGTTATTTGAGTGTTCTTGTTTACTTCTTTAATAAATATTTTGACATAATTTAGTCTGTTTACTTGCTAACAAAAACCAAAAATCAATGCTACACAGAGTAAAACTCGCAAATTTGCTCATTTTCGCAAAAAAAAACTAACAAAACTTAAAGTAACAGCTTGGATTCAGAACTGCATTTAAATTGGGTTGGTTTCAGGAAGAAAACTATAACTGTATTTCAAACATACAGAATACTTGATAATATGAAATACTTTTGTCCTACTTGATCCCAAATTATTCTAAACATATGAGCTCTGGTCAGAGGTCATTAACCACCTCAGAAGTCTTTGTCATGGTGCCCATTGCTAGCTAAACTCCCACAATAATCAAATAAGTCCAATGGCATACCGTGGACGTTTTTGACCATGAACGCCATTAGGCTACAGAAATGTTGTTCCAACAACGCTTTTAAATTTATGAGATCTGGTCAGAGGTCATTAACCTCCTCAGAAATCTTTGTCATGGTGCGCATTGCTAGCTAAACCCCCACAATGCTCTCTGTTTGCCAACATGAACTGAGGCCTCTATAGAATTAACCACTAGAGTGGTAAACAGGTACGACCGCTAAACTCTAAAACTTGACCGAAACGTCTTGCAACTTCTCCAGAAAGACTCAAAACTAGTCTAAAATCCTTAAGACTGGTTCATGATTTTCCAGGTCGTAGACTGATATTCATTCATTTCATAAACCTACTGGAGGAGGAGCTTGGAGGTAAACTCTGAAGCACATTTCGATCAGACGGCACCAAGGCCAAAAGATCACAGACGTTCAATGAATGGTAGAAAATACATCTTTTGGACCTTCTGTATGGAAAGAGTCATAATTTATTTCTAAAGCGCCGCCTCAGACCTTAACGACAAAGTTCTGACCACTGACAAGGTCTTCTATCTGCTGCTGCACCTTGAAGTGAAAATTAAATTCCTGTTGTTCATTTTTAGTCTTGTAGCTTCACTAAAATACTGTATGAAGAGAAAATGATGTTTCTATTAGTGGTGAATGTTAAAGTTCATCTATTAAACCACTTCTAAGTAGAATTATGATTACTGCTATAATGCATTTTTTGGACATATTTTAGTTTGTGTACCAACTTACTTTGCTGTAAAAACCAAAAAGTGATGCTGCACTGAGTGAAAATGGTATTTAGTTCTTCAGGTTTTACTTTAATAATGCATATTTTGTAGTCTGACTCCTGCTTATTTTGCGAATAAAAACCAAAAAAATGATGCTGCACTGAGTGGAATTGTTGTTTAAGTGTTCTCAGTTTTCTTCTTTAATGCATATTTTGACATATTTTAGTTTGTTTACCTGTCTATTTTGCCGATAAAAACCAAAAACCAACACTGGAGTGAGTAAAATGATTAAGTGTTGTAATTTTGCTGCTTTGCTGCATTTTTGGACTTGTTTTAGTCCGTTTATATGCTCTTTTTGCTAATAAATAAAAAGAAACGGACTCTACACTGTGTTAATTGTCACATAAGTGTTGTCATTTTGCTGCTATAATGCATTTTCTGACATATTTTAGTTTGTTTACTTGCGAATTTTGCTAATAAAAACCAAAAACCAATTCTATACAGTTCTGATG